>NC_090647.1:506517386-506817386 GCF_040937935.1 Hyperolius riggenbachi | reverse complement strand
GCACAAAGGAGGGCTTCCGGGTGTGCAGGCATGATCTGTCCGCCCTCAGGGTTTCAGATTGCCTGGTAGCACAAAGAGCTGAAGCTCTGGGCTCTGTTAAAAAGAGTAGCTACCATAAAAAAGACAGTTCTGTCTTCATGATGGAGGATTGAGGGGGGGGGGGGGATGTTGGAGTTAAATACTTACCTGTTCTGGCGTCATCCTTCCAGGCGGGTGGTCACATAGAGCCCCCAGTCCCCCCCCCCCCCCCCCTTAGAAAATGGGTCGGTCCTTAATTATTTTCTGCTTTCTAATTGGTGGCTGTTGAGCTGGGGGTGTCAGTGTTCGGGAACATGCCCACAACTGCACTGCCGTTGTGGGGGGTGGAGCATCACCTGTGACGCAAACTCATGGTGAACCAGAACACCCCGGGGTGTGGAAGGGGCTAAAAAGGACCAATAAACCCCCATTGCTAAAAATGCTATAGAAAACAGAAATTTGCCTACTTAACTTTCCTGGCATTTAGCCTGTAGTGGTGAGGGGCAGGGAATAAAAGATGAAAGCGGTATGCCTGTCACCATTACGGGCATGCTGCCAGCGAGGTTTCTGGACATATTGGCGTCCCAAGTTTAAGGAAGAATAGGTGCCCCCCCATCCCCTGATCCCCCCGATTCCCCAGCGCTTTCACTTACTTTGCTTCACTCCAGCGATCACATAACCACACTGCACAGCTCCGATCTTCTCCATGCGGAGGACCGGGCACGGTGGGTGACGCAGACATCATGACATCACCCACCGGTTACCTATACTGCTACACCTGTACCTGGCTTCCTATACTGGCCACACCTGTACCTGGCTACCTATACTGGGGAACACCTAAACCTTATAATCGAGTTGGCTTATACTCACCATTGGTGTGTTGATCCCACGTCTTGTATCTCTGATAGTGACATGTTCCCCGGCGATCAGTGATAATGATGCCAGGGTCACGCGGCAAACTAATTTATTTTTATTTGGTTTGAATTCAATACAATAACCTGCAGGGGATCCTGAATACAGATGGACACTGGGTGTTGGGTGACACAGGACAGGTAATATATAAATGCACACATCGGGGGTACACTTATACACTAGGGGGTGCAGCGGCGAGGCGTGGGCCCTGCCGATTCCCAAGTTATTTCATGCTGAAATTAATCAGGAATCAGCCTGTGGTTAATGGGCAGCCGATAGATCTTTTTGTAATCTGACTCAATCAGAGAAATATTTGTCTCTTGGTTGAATCTGCCCATCACCGTAATGCTAGATACACACCATGCGTTTCCCGCGTTCGATGCATCCGTCGATACGCGTCAATTCGATCATTTCCGACATGTCCGATTCAAGCTTTGATGGATCGTTAGGTTGATTTGTCATACTTTACATGGCAATCGACCTAAAAATCATCGAAATTCGTTCGGAAATGCTCGGAAATAATCGAATCGACGCGTATCGACGGACGCATTCGACGCGGAAACTCATGGTGTGTATCCAGCATTAGATCTATGGCCACCTTTAGATTTGTATTAGTGCAAGTTGAGCAGCTGTGTAAATGATCAGTGATTTATTTTGGGGAGTCATTTTGAAATTTATTTTTGAGTAAATTTTATATTTCAAGCCCTTATTTAACTTATCATGTATACTAGACTCTACTAGACCCTTGCTTGACATGTTTTGTTAAGTTACAGGAAAAAAAAGTTATGAAAATTATCTGAAATACTTTTTGCACAGAAATCCAGGAAAAAAACAAATGCTGAGGAGGTTAAAACAGAAGGTATTAATGTCTAATCAGGTTGGAGTGAGCATAGGAGGTCTCCCACAATGCATTCCTGCTGATTATGCAAAGCATCCCTTTGTTGTCCCTGTAATCTAAACACACCGCTGGAATGCAATTATGTGTCAGCTCGTTAATTGAACAGAGCTAAACTAATCCTACATGCATACAGACTGTTTCAGACTGGTTAATCCTCATCAGTGCATGGCATGGATTAATATGGCTCAATGAACAAATGGACAATTTACATAATCAGCAGTGATGCATTGTGGGAAACCTCATATGCTCACTCCAACCTGAAAAATTACCTTCTATTATAAAAAGGCAAATTTTTGTTGTGAAATAAGATAATGAGCCCCCCAGGATTTCACCTTAAGCTGAATTATCAGCCTTATGTGATAAAGTGACACCTCAAACTAGACTGGGAATTAAAACAGCTTGGGTGACAAGCTAGGAATTAGCATATTGTGTGACTGCACTAGCGCTAGCTAAAAATATACTACTATTGATGTTAAAACACAGCAAAGTGTGAACATCTATGTCAAAGGTTAGACTAGAAAGTTGAACAAGGTCATCCATCCTAGAGTGTGAGGAATCAGCGGGCAACAATTGGGGTAGGACATCTATAGCTCATAGTATGTGACTTTTACATTTTTAGGAAAATGTTTTTGTTTGTTTTTTTTCAGTGGGGTTTACCTGAAGAAGGAGAAAATAAGCAAAATTGACTATGGCGATTATACGTTAGGTTGTAATCCTTAAAAATGGTCAGTTGTGATTTGTCCATCGTGCAACCTGCATTGTTTATAAGGAAATCAATTTGGCAGCCTCCATATCGGCTCAGGTTCCCTTTAAATTGAAGGCAGTGAAAGGGAACCAGAGGTGGGAGATATAGGGAGCTGTCATATGTACATTGCCTTGATGTCCTGCTGATCTAAAATTCTATTGCATTAAAGTTGTCAAAAAGACATGATCATGAATAAAAATATAAAGAAAAAAAAGAACATTTCTCCTTCCTCTCTACTTTTTATCATTGTGTTTAACCACTTGAGGACCATAAGCTTAAACCCCCCTAGTGACAGGCTATTTTTTGCAATTCAGCACTCTGCAGCTTTAACAGTGTGCTGCACGGCCATACAAACAAGCACACAAATGAATCTGCCCCCCTTTTGCCACTAAAAGAGCTTTATGTTGGTGGCTACTACGATCGTTTCTGGTTGTTTTTTTTTTATTATTGAAAAAAGAGCCCTTTTTTAAAATTTTAGTCCTCCCTCCCCTACCCCCCCCCCCCCCCCCCCAAAATAAAAATTGGCCCTAGGCAGCAATCACTACTTTCCCCGTTTTCTCATAGGCAGTAGCCTATGAGAGGGATCTGATAGTGAGCCGCTCAGAGGGGCAGCTAAGTGTCCTTTGTACAGCGCTGCGCTAGATCACAGCACTGTACAGATGTAAACAAAGAGGATTTTTTTTCCGTTAACAGCCTGCCGCGATCCCGGGCTGGCAAGCTGATGACAGAGCTCTGCTCCATATCTTTGCAGGGAACAATCTCGCATGCGCGCGATTCCCAGCTAATCCCCGCCCAGGCGCCCACCACTCTTGATGCCGATCCTCCCGCCGCCGATTTAGGCGTTTGAGAGGGGTTAACACTACTGAAAGGACACCTGAAGTATAGCCTCGTACACATGCCTGACTAAAATCAGCCGACAGTGACCGCCTCAACCGATAATCAGTTGTGTGTAGGGCAACTGGCGACCCCCAGCCTGCCGAGTGGATCTACTCACCCCCAGTGATGCAGACCACCCACTGATCCCATTGTTTGCTTCTCTCCCCCACCCACCGCTTGTTGTTCCTCCGTTTTGCCCCCACCAAATAACACAGTGCATCGTCAGCTACACAGTGTTTTTGATAGTTCCATCTATTATGTAATGTTTATACACAGCAATCCAGCAGGAATGCTAACTCTCACCCAATAGGTGTTCTTCCTGAGGGAACACTTTTTGAATTGTTTGCAGTAGGGTACACCTTGCTCCTCCTACCACCCTGCCCCTAAAAACACTGATCAGCGAATATACAAACTATTGTCTGAGATAAACTGGTTTAGAACACTGCTTTAGAACACTTTGATGAATGTTTGAAACTCCTAATATATGAACTTTTGTTATGTGCTGAGTGAAAATGTTGCCAAACGTCTACTGAATTTTATCCTTTGTAGATTAAACTGGAGCATTGATACTGTAATAAAAGCCTGGACAAATAGGTTTTATTATGCCGCTGTGAATAAAAGCTATCCAAAATCCACACAGATGTTACCTTTTACATTTTTTCCCCAAAACTAAACAATATAACGCAGGCACTATCCCATCTTAAAAATGTAATTGCAATCACACTGTCTACTCTTTGTGATGAGCCTGCACCACCCACCCATTAAAATCGGATGCTGTCCCGCACAATAGGTGCTTAAAATGGACAATACACAAATGCTCGATTTGTCAAATATCACGCAGTTTTCAGAAAAAAAAAAAGATTTAAAAGTTAACTTGGTTTTGGATGAAGCAAAATGGCAGAAATGATAAAAATAAAAAATAAAAGTTTTCAGTCCGAAGGTTATGAAAACAGAGGAAGTCATTACCAATACCACGATCAATGAAACGGCCTCCAAGCAAATATGGCAGCTCTGTGTACACTTATTGACGTGGAAAATGTTTGAAATAGACTCCAGGGTATTGTAAAGTCCAAAACATGGTTTGCAGCTACGCGGGTAGAGGTTTTTCTGTAAATAGCAAAAAAAGATTACTGAGGGCTATTTCCTGTCTCTCCTGAATTAGAAAAAAATGAAGAAAAAAAGTATGGTTGATCTTACAGACAGACACAGACGCACAGACACACACACACACAATTCCTACTATTTTTTTTCCCTTTAATTTAATCACCGTGGAAAAAATATTGCTGGTTGTAGTTGTATATCTGTATTTTGCTCTTTGTGACCCTTCTTACTTATATACTTTTACATTTTAAATGGCATGGAATTTCATTTTTTTTTGGGCAGGATTTCTTAAGGGCTTCACCCCTTTTCTGGAGATCTCTTCCACGCCATGCCTTGAGGCTTGTTAAAAGTTGAAACCTTAAAGAGAACCCGAGGCGGGGTTCTGACAATGCAATGGGTCTGCCTATACTGCCTAGCCTCTGTTGCTATTTCAATCCCGGAAAACAAGATAAAACAGGAGCGCTCTATGTTGCATTAACGTTTTATTGCTGTTAAAAAAAGGATTAAAATTGCACTTACAAGATGTAAATGCTTTAAAAGCATGTCGCCCAACATCCGGGCTATGAGGTTTCCTTTTCTTCCTCTCCTTCCTCCAATTCCCAATCGCTGTGGCCAGTAGCAGGGATGTCGAGATGGATATCAGACCTGAGAGTGGGATGGGATCGTCGGGACCTCTAACTCAGTGCCTGTAGCATCATTACGCATTTCGGCATAAGTACACCTTCATCAGATCAATCCTATCAATCAAGCTATTTCAATCCCCCTAAGTTCCCCCTGTGCTCTGCAATCCCCTATAAATCACAGCTGCGCTGTGCGAGCTGTGTTTACATCTGTACTGTCACTCTGCGTGCTCCCCCCGCCTCCTGCATAGCTCCGGTACTGCCCGCGTCCCTTCCCTCCAATCAGCAGGGAGGGAAGGGACTAGGGAGGGGACCGGAGTTATGCAGGAGGCGGGGGGAGCGGCAGACTGACAGTACAGAGATAAACACATCCCACTGTGACACACTGTTGTCGGCAGCGCGGCTGTGATTTATGGGGGATTGCAGAGCGCAGGGGGAATTTAGGGGGATTGAAATAGCAACATAGGCTGGGCAGTATAGGCAGATCCAGCCTCTGTATGTGGATTGTATTGTCAGAACCTTACCTCGGGTTCTCTTTAAAGACTACTCTTAAATAACATCTCTTCAAATTGGCATAACCATTATTATTTTCTTGCTTGCTGGTGACTTAAAATGCATTTTATTGAAAAGGTGTGAAAATATAACCTAGGAGAAAAAGTGAATTGAATGACAGCCTATTTGTCAAAAACATTATGCAAACACGTGCTTCTATTTGACTACCCCTATGCCAACTGCCAAAGACCTTTGGCACAGAAAACTGAAAGCTGCTTCCTCTGGTTAAATTGTTCCATCCTACTCAGTTTTTCTATTCCTCTTCTCTAGATTGTATGCTTGTAGGGGCAGGACCTTTGCCCTATTGTTTTCTGTCTTTGATACTGTATGATGGTTCCACCTATGTTTGTTTGAGAATTGTTAGATGTACATTATTATTAGTTTGGAAAATTTATATATAGTTGTTTATAGAACTTGCATAATTACATGCCAATAATGATTGATGATAGCTACTACTGTCTACATCAGGGGTCCTCAAACTTTTTCGGTCAAGGGCCAGATCAATATACTTCAGACTGCTGGGGGGCCAGAACATACATAAAATGTTGAAAAACTTTACAATGAACCTAGGTATTGGTTCCCCCCCAATCATGCCCGTAGGAAAACTCCCAGCAGCAGCCTTTCAATCATGTGGCGCCAGAAGAACGTCTTTGTGCACCAGTGAAGCATACCCAGGTGACAACTTGCCATTCAGTTGGACAGCAGTTTCACCTGATGCAGAATTGGATTGAAAGCCAGTGAATTAGTGCTTGCTGGCTTCTTCAGTATGTGGATGGGTAATGCCAGCACTGCTATTCTATTTGCACAGCCACCGATATTGAAAAGAAAACATGAACTGAAAATGAAACGTCAAAATAAATATATACAAGTCATACTTACCTCCTGCGTAGTCTACTCCTCAATCCCTTTCTATTCTCCTGCGTCCTGTTTGGCCACTGTGATCAAGAGAATTCTCCGTCCTCCATTTTGAAAATGGCCATTACACCATAACAGCTTCCTGGTCAGCACAGAGTTAAACTGTAACATCGCCCACTTGAGCCATAGGGAAACATGGACACATCAGTTCTCCTCTCCACTGTAACTGACAGCAAGTGATATATGCCTGACAGCAACTGATATATTTCAGTTCTGACAAAATGTTGTCAGAACTGGAAGGGATCATTGTCAGAAGAAAATGTGAGCTTCTGAGAGGAACTGATGGCAAGATGGCAACTAAGGCCCGAGGGCCTTAGTTTGAGAACCACTGGTCTACATTGTCTACTCTGCACCATGTCTAGCACTTTATAATCAGACTGCACTACATGCATAAAATTATAGTAATGATACTATATTTAACTGATGCATTTCCTATATAGCTTTTTACATGTTAGAATGGCATTTCTCTTCTGCTTGTTACCTACTTCTGAAAGAAAGACTGTACATTACAGGTGTGTGATCATGTCCATTAACATCTGCAGGCAGGACTTTACTTCCTGAATCTACAACTACAACTGATGATTAAAAGAACGGATGAAAACACATGCAGACTTAGCCTGCCTTATGCTGGGAAATCACGGTACGTTTCTGAGCCATTAAGATGGCTCGATTGATAATTTCCGACATGTCCGATCACCCGCCCGATCGATTCCGCGCTCGATACCACATGGGGGGCAATGGAAAAAGATAAGGAAAACGAGCAGAAGATAAGAGAACCGCCCGCGGTATCGAGCGGGGAATCGATCGGGCGGCAGAATCGAGCCACGAAAACGCACCATGTATTTCCAACATGACACGTGTGTGTTGGAGTGTCCATGAACCTCTGCAGAGCCAGGATTGGAGGCGGGACATTACATATTTTATCTAGAACAGATGTAGTCAGGGCTAAAGCAATAACCATTGAGAGAGGATCGATCTCAAGAGTGCTCATATTGGTTATATAAGGGCAATTCCAGAGTAAAACCAGTTAAAAAGAGTACCAGATGTGCCCTGGTAATGGTGCTGCTATAGGCGGCAGTGTTAATAGCTGTGATTAACAAGCACCTGCTATTTTTAACCGCAGCGCCTGCTGTTTTAAATGACTACTAATAGTCGCTAATCATGGCTATCAACATTGCGTGGAAAATATTGGCAGATGGGGACAGTGGGAGGGGGGAGTCTTTAGGGTTAGGTGTCGCCAGAAGGTCCTCAGTGTAAGGCATAGGTGAAAGGTTAGGCACCACTAGGGGTAGTGTAGTGCAGTGATCTGCAAACTTGGATTTCCAGCTGTTAAGGAACTACAAGCCCCACAATGCATTTGCCTTTATGAATCATGACTGCGGCTGTCAGACTCCCGCAATGCATTGTGGAACTTGTAGTTCCTTAAAGGGGAACTGAAGAGAGAGGTATATGGAGGCTGTCATGTTTATTTCCTTTTAATCAATACCAGTTGCCTGGCAGCCCTGGTGGTCTATTTCTCTGCAGTAGTATCTGAATAAAACCAGAAACAAGCATGCAGCTAGTCTTGTCAGATCAGACTTATAAGTCTGAACCACTGAAACACCTGATCTGCTGCATGCTCGTTTAGGGGCTATGGCTAATAGTATTAGAGGCAGAGGATCAGCAGGGCTGCAAGGCAACTGGTATTGTCTAAAAGGAAATAAACATGACAGCCTCCATATACCTCTCTCTTCAGTTCCCCTTTAACAGCTGGAGAGCCAAGTTTGCAGATCACTGGTGTAGTGTTAAGCAGTACCAGAGAGGGCACTTAGGGTTAGATAGCACCAAGGGAGGGGGTTCCTTAGTGTTAGGCGCCACCGAGGGGGTTAGGGTTGGGCAGTGCCGGGGGGAGGGTCGGTTAGTATTACGCATCAAGAGGGAGTGCTAGTGATTTGGATAAGGTTAGGTAACAGTAAAATATTGGTAAAGATTACCAATATTTTACTATCATAATTAACTAGTAGACTATCAGTAATTATCCCAAAATTCTACTTTCTTACCACTTATGTTTGGCGCCCTTTTACCGCTGGCCCTTTATATGTACGCATACAGGACAAACAAACAAACACAGAACATTTATATCACGCTTTTCTCCAGGCGGACTCAAAGCGCCAGAGCTGCAGCCACAAGGACGCGCGCTCTATAGGCAGTAGACGTGTTAGGGAGTCTTGCCCAATGTCTCCTACTGAATAGGTGCTGGTTTACTGAACAGGCAGAGCCGAGATTCGAACCCTGGTCTCCTGTGTCAGAGGCAGAGCCCTTAACCATTACACCATCCAGCCACGCATACAGGACCTTTTCTTTAAAAAATATTTGGGCAGCAAAAATTGTGATTGGATTACTCTGGCCTCAGGATTTGATGTTTAAATGACAGCAGAGTGATTATCAAAGGAGCAAGTAAAAATAGATGAAAATAAATAAACACTACATAAACCTGTAAAGTAAGCAGAAGTTGCCATGCAGTCACGGGCTGCTCAGTAGCTCATCTGCTTTTGTATAAGCAGAATTATTTTTCGAGGATAGAGTCTCTTTAAGTAGATAACAATAAGTATCTTAAAGGATGTTCTTTTAATCCTGGAATTGAAGTGAAGCTTTACTGCATGCAACAAGAAACTTTATTCAGTCATTTACATCTTTCCTTACTTCAAATACCAGAGCTATAAAATAATACCACTAAATACGGTCAAGACAAAAGTAAGGGTAAAATGTCGCTATACGTGTAGCCAGAACAGCTTGCAGCCAATCAAAATTGGTATACCCTCAATGGTA
Source organism: Hyperolius riggenbachi (assembly GCF_040937935.1). NCBI lineage: Eukaryota > Metazoa > Chordata > Amphibia > Anura > Hyperoliidae > Hyperolius > Hyperolius riggenbachi. Next base: position 506,807,941 of record NC_090647.1, on the reverse strand, counting down.
CCTTGACTTATCTTGACTTAGAAAGGGGTTAGCATCACTCTGCTAAGCAAGGCCGTGGCGGCAGCCCCAGGACTGCCTAACACCGATTGGCGTAAGGTCCTGCGGGCCTGTTTTGCAGGAGATCACCATCTCCACTTGGTAGGCGATCGCCGCCTGGAGACTGTTAGACGGCGAAACCGCAGTCTTTTATTGTCGTACAGCGCTGCGATCTAAGGCAGCGCTGTACTGGGGACAGCCGGGTTATATGGCTGTCCCCCTGGAAGACATGACAGTGATCAGCTGTCAGGCTGTAGCCTATGACAGCCGATCACGCGGATTGGCTGGCGGGGGGAGGGAGGGAGATAAAATAAATAAAAAAATAAGTAAAAATATTTGAAAATAAAACAAATATTGATAAAAAAACAAACATTGAGGGAGCGATCAGGCCCCACCAACAGAGAGCTCTGTTGGTGGGGAGAAAATGGGGGGGGGGAATCACTTGTGTGATGAGTTGGACAGCCCTGCAGCAAGGCCTTAAAGCTGCAGTGGCCTATTTGTTAAAAAATGGCCTGGTCTTTAGGGCGGTTTAACACTGTGGTCCTCAGCCATGCAAGGATGTTTTTATTAGTGAGCTGCTGATGATCATAATCCTGCCTGCTACATTTTTTGTGTACGTGAGCTTCTAAACAAAGTATAGAAGTACAAGAAAATCGCATAGCAATCGCTCTGCTATGTAATTTTTGTGATGCACCAATTCAAAATATTTTCTGCAAATTTTTCTTATTGTCGTAAAATGTGTAGGTACCGCAACACAACTGCACACTCGTCAGATCATGATGGATTCACGGTAGGGGAAATGGAAAGGAACATGCTCAAACTGCTGCGGAATCACAATTGCGATTGTTTTTCTTAGTGGAAAAGGGCCTTTAGTACCGTATTTTTACCCTTTACATTCCAGGCAGATTTTCTAGCAGTTTCAAATGTAATCTCCTGTGCCCAGTGCCACTCAAGGCTTTGTAATGCATCCAACTGCTCCATCAGTCATGGCACTCAAGTGACGATAACTGTTTGGGGATTCCACTCCTGTTCCCAGTGGGAATGTTTGCAGTGCTATACCATGGTGACCACTGCACCATTACAAATTCTTCAGAAATATCTGGTACATCTGGAGTATAATAGGTACACAAATTAAAGGTGTGGAAAAGGAGAGAAGGTGTTTGGCTAACCATTCAAGAGCCAGTCGTGTAACACAAGTTTTGTTTCCTCTCCTTTTTAACAATTTTAAAGTGTTATATATTTATATATTTTTTGGGAGGGAAGGGGGCAGGGTGCCTCCTACCCGCCTATTAAAGGGGTTCTGTGGGGGTTGTGCAAGAGAAAAACGGACACTTACCTTGGGGTTCTATCAGCCCCGTGCAGCGGTAATGTCCCACGCCGTCCTCCTCCCATCTGCCGTTCTCCGCCGCCGGCCCCGGTCTAAGCGGCATGGGATCCAACTGCGGCTGCGCTAGAGTGGCCGCGCACCCGCTCGCTTCCGCCTGCGTCCACGGAAGCTTACTGCGCAAGCGCAGTACAAGGCTCCGTTGTACTGCGCCTGCGCAGTAAGCCTCAGATGACGTGAGCGGAGGCACGGCAACGCGCATTATTCGTCTGTATGTCAGACGAATAATAGCCCGGTGCCGGCTGCGGGGAACGGCGGATGGGAGCAGGACGTCGTGGGACATTACCGCTGCACGGGGCTGATAGAAGCCCAAGGTAAGTGTCAGTTTTTCTCTTCCACAACCCCCACAGAACCCCTTTAAGTGGGATTGTCAGCCATAAAATCGAATTTCATTTACCCACTTCTCTGTGTTTATTATACAGTCTACAACCTGAACTCTGCATTGCAAGCATTCCAATATAATCATAAATGTTTCTGCTGTAATTAATCTTATCTCAGTCAGCCTGGCTCTATTTGGTACATTTCTAGGAGAAAAAAAAAGAGTAAGGGAGGAAATGACGTCAGGATTGGCTTCAGTCAACGGCAGTAAAGATGGAAAATTCCTGAAGCTGTTTTCTTTTTATATACTTTATGAAATTCTCTAAAACCAAAATGTGGACAGTACAATACATATGTTCTGTAAGTAGAGCAAGTATTTATCTAATTATATATGTGTTTTTTTTTTCATGGGTTAGTATGACTGTCGTTGCTGCTTTAAAGTATTCATAGTCTCGTGGTCATAGACTTATCATGCTCAAGAGAAACAAAATGGCCATATTCCCATATCACTAGTCTTTAACTTCCGAAAATAGTTGTACAAAGCCTTCCACAGTCTATCCAAAAATGAAATACAAAATTGTGGCCACTATAGTATAGGACCAAAGATTGTTGCTACGGGAAAGCCTTATGATTAGAAAGAGTCCTACAGTGCCTCATAGTGCAGCAAATTAGGTCATCTCTGACTAAAAGCACAGTGGGGCTCTACACCTAGGTGATAATGAGCACTCACACTGTTGGAGGAAGTCATTGTTAAGCAGTTGCTATACTGCCTGATTATTGTAGATAATGCTTGAAGCTCACTTTAGCTGACCTTGACTACCCGACCTTCTTCCTGGTAATGTGTGCTGTCTCCTGGCCCGGACTATGTACACTAGTGCCAAGTGACAAAATCCATATTGATTTGCATTGCTCTCTCTAACCTGACAGGACACATGTGTCCAGGCTGTCAGGGTAGAGGCAGAGATATAAACAACTCAGGGTTGTGGACCTAAGAGGAAAGTTACCGACTTTCAATGTGGAGAACTCTGTGATCTCTGCACAACCATGTCAAAAAGCTCCTTGCCTGACAGAGCTCAGGGAAAACCAATGACTAGGTTGGACATTTCTGCCTAATCATTTGTGTTTTTTCCAAACTGCATTGGGAAGCTTATTGCTCGTATGTTTCTCCTCCAAAGCAATAGACTGTGCAATTAAGATATGCAGTGCAGTTTCTAGGTTAAATTTCTCCCAGGGCGAGTGTCAAAAAATGCGCCCCCCCCCCCCCCCCCCCCCCCCCAAATCCAAAGCTGCTAAGTGAAATCTTGTCAGAAGGCTACTTGTAACCAACTCACCAATTTTTTTTAGTTTTCTTATGCTTGACACAAGGTTTATTGTAAGCAAAGGAAAATCAGAAATTACAACACTGCGCTGCAAGACGCAGGCAGGGTGGTATAGGAGAACTGCAGTATAAAGGTAGGCAATACACTTAGAAGAGTAGTCATAAAATACAATTATCAATAATGTACAAAACAAAAACAAAAAACCTGTCATGTTATCAGTCAATAACTAAAAACCAATCACAGCAGGTCTCAACTAGCACATGCAAGCAAATGTACAAAAAACAAGTAACATTTTAAACCACATTCAAAAGCATAGATGGCGGTGCTGATATGGAAGTATGCAGGGGATGCTTCCAAACCAACCAAATTTTGTAAAACCAATGATGCACACCTCTTACCTTATAAAGTGCTTTGTGATACAGGAGAATGGCATTAAAGGGAACATAAACTGAGAGGGATATGGATGTTTCCTTTTAAACAATACCAGTTGCCTGGCAGTCCTGCTGATCTCTTTGGCTGCAGTAGTGGCTGAATCACACACATGAAACAAGCATGCAGCTAATCCAGAGCACCTGATCTGCATATGCCTGTTCAGGGGCTGTGGCTAATCGTATTAGAGGCACAGGATCAGCAGGAGAGTCAGGCAACTGGTATTATTTCAAAAGGAAAAATCCATATTCTTTTCAGTTTAGATTTCCTTTAACCAACCAGATACAGTCTTTCTCAGTCAGGACCAATAGCTGAATCCAGAATTTGGTATAGAGCTTTTGTGCCATATTTAGGGATACAAGGAGGATCATCTTAGTACTTTTGCTAGTGATGGTTTCTGGGATAATGTTTACAATACAAATCATAGGATCTACTAAAATAGGACAGCCCATACGATCGTGCAAAAAGGGCATTATTTGAGGCCACTATGTATTGTCCTCAGGACTGAGCCACATCATAAGGAAAATGTGCCTCTTTTGGAGCCACATTAAGGGCAAAGTTCTGAGTAGCCTTGGTATTTAGCGAAAACTACCGAAGTGGCATGGGCTCTATGGAGGGTGTAAAGGGCAAGAAGTCCATCAGGCAAATGTTGTGAGACCTGGACCACAACAGAGGGGGCACTCTCCAACTCATCATCAAGCGGACCAACCACCTTCTCCCCAAGTACATTTTGTAATGTAGGCTCTGCAGGTAGCACCAGGCAGCATAATAACAGAACATAATACTGAGATCATATTTTTTAGGGGAAAGACCAGTGAGGATACCGAGTATGACAGACTCTGAAATGACAGGTGGAATGGTTGAATATTGTGATCTAAGTGCGTTTGACAATAGCATATGGGCAAAGTGCATGGACCGAGAAAGAGCATATTCTGAGGCCAGGGCTGCAAACGGAATAATAGAACCAATTTACTTGCGTTCTGGCATACTCAAATCCCACAAAAGGTGTGGATTTCAGAGGGTCACTGGTATCAAGTAGTCTGTGTTATTCCCCAGATTTGTAGAAATTACCTATATTACTATTTTAAATAACAACATGTCTTACTTTGACAAATAGGTTAACTATGATCAGTCTACTAAAGAATAGTAGGAACATTCTACTAAAGAAAAATAAACAGCTACAGAAAAACATCCATTACTGAATTTAACAACAAAATGCAGCAATTGTAACAGAACTGTAGATGATTATTGATGTATTCAGGAAACTGTTCAACAAATCTTCAAGGTTTTATGAGAAATCCACCTTTCTAGACTTTGCAGCTGCAAAAGCATCTATAGCTGCTGAATAGTCCAGCTTTTCCGCTAGTTCACTTTCGATGGAAAGAATTGCAAGGGATGATAGCCTTTCATCCGTCATCGTGGTACGTAGATATGTTTTTATCAATTTAAGTTTGCTGAAGCTCCTTTCACTACTTGCAACTGTAATGGGAATAGTCAGCAGAATCCTCATTGCAATCCAGATATTTTTGAAAAGGTCATGTGACTGTGTGTAATTTATGAGTTCCAAAACTTCCAACGGTGTAATTGAAGACTGGGAGATCATTGGCTGAATATGCTTCAGCTCTTCAAACAACTCTTTTCCATCGATGTCACTCTGTTTCCCTTCAAGGTCTTCCCCTGCAGGCTGGGTTAAAATGTCTTCTAATGTCTTGCACATATTTCGAAGTTTTTCATTTTCTGGCAAACACATTATGTTGTACAGAAAGCCCCACAGTTCATTGTGGTTAGATAGCTGAGAGAAGCGTCTTTCCAGTGAAGCAGTCATGTTGTCAATCAGGGGATAGAAAACTGATATTTTGAAATGCTCTTCTGCATCCATAATAGGCGCATCTTGACTTTCATAGGCAAACAATCTTTTTTTCTTACTAGGCCTTTTTGTCGTAAATTGTGCTTCAATGTCCAAGGCCAAGGCTATTTCTTTGGCAGCGATCTTTGCAGATTCGTATCCAGAATCCCGAAATTTCTTAACAAATGCAGTACAATTTTGCAACAAATTATTGCATCGAGTTATCTCCATGTCCCTGGACTGCATGGCTTTACTCACAATGTGTACCTGAAACAGAAGATCGTACCATACAATAAGAGTGACAATGAAGCTGAAGTCTTCCATCATTGCAGAAAGAGATCTTGCTTCTGAAGCAAGAGTGGGGTCATCAAGATTTTGCTCTAAATCTAAGAGAGCCTCATGAATTTCGACATATTGGTATCGTACTGCTTTTAAGCTCTCAACTCTGCATTCCCAACGTGTAGCACATACTTTCTTCAGGGTGAGATGCTTGACATGATCGCTAATAATACACCACCGTTTAGAGGATGAGGCAAATAGAGTGTAAAGTCTCTGCAAAACACCAAATAGATTGATAGATTTAACAGACGACTTTGAAGCATCACCAGTAACTAAATTTAAACTATGACAACCGCATGGGTTAAAAAATGCCCGAGGATACTGCTGTAAAATTCTAGACTGCACTCCTTTGTTCATGCCAACCATGTTGGCACCGTTGTCATATCCTTGTCCTCGGCAATTGTTCATATCCAGGTTGCATTTTGTCATTTCATCTAAAAGGAGGTTAGAAAGACCTTGACCAGATGTGTCACTAACAGGACGGTAGCCAATAAAGTGCTCCTTTATTGCAACTTGTTCAACATCAATGTCAACAAATCGTAAGGTGTACGATAATTGCTCTGTACGACTTGCATCCTGTGTGCAGTCTAACATCACAGAAAAGTACTTTGCTTTTTTGGCTTTTTCTAAAATAGAATTTTTCATCTGAGAGGCCATTAAGTTGATTATTTCGTTTTGGATTATATTTCCACAGTAATGAGAATGGACTTCTTTTGAGGTAACTCGTTTTAAGTGATCTCGCATTACTGGTTCAAACTTGCAGAGAAGCTGGATAAGCCCAAGAAAATGTCCATTATTTGGTGTATACAGTTTATTTGATGAGCCCCGAAAAGCTAAATTATTAGTTGCCAAATAAACAGTTACTGCTATAATTCTTTCCAACACTTCTCTCCAGCGGTTACGTTCTTGCGAAATCTGGCCTTGCAAATCTTTATCAATGCCTGTATTTTTTTTAAGACAGTTCTCCGCATCAATCCACAACTGACGTGCTTTTATATGTGCAGTAGATAGTTCATGAGATGAAATGTACTCACTAAGATGTTGCCAGTTGTTACTGCCTTCAGTTCCAAATTTAGATTTTGGAGTAAGATCAAACAATTTGCAGCAAAAGCAGTAAACTCTGTCTGCGGAAACAGAGTACTGAAGCCATCGCCTAAGTACCTGCTCCTTGTTTGGTAGCACAACATAACCATGGAATGATGAAAAATGACGCTTGTCCTTGTCTCGGGGGTACACAAAATTTGAAGCAGGTAAAGGCTGTGGTCCTTGCAAAACAATGTGGTCTCTCATACGACTGTTCATTGATTTTGGCCATAAAGAAATATCTTTGTTGGGTAAATCTGTCTCCGTTTGTGGACTTTGTGGGAGTTCAAGCGCTTCTATAGAATCCCTAGCTTCCACAGTACTTTCAGGTTCTGTGTTTTCAGGTTCAGGTTGCTCAATTTCTGATAGAAATTCTGAGTCACTTATTTCAGGTGTAGAAAGCACACTACTAGATGTCTGCTGCACAAGTCCAGATGAAGTACCATGTTCTTGAAGTGACGAAGTGGGCTGACCTTCAGAATCTTTTGGTGCAGTTTCAGTAGAGACCTGCTGTTGATTTTGAATATCGGCTGGAGTTTCTTTCTGCAAGAACATAGCCATTAATTTAGCACCTTTCTCATCTTCACTCTTCTGTTTCTGTCTCCTTTTGCGGAACTGTGCACCTGAAGGCTTAGGTTGTGGCATTTTGAATTGTCTTGCAAAGAGAAAAGCACAAAAGAAAGTTAATTGTATAAATGTCTAAGAATTGGGTACTTAGGTAAAGTTCTAATGTAGTTACTTACATCCTAAGAATGTAGTACGCCTGGTAGGACTACTGAGATTCACCAGCTTTCCTTGCCCAGAATGGAAATTGTTTTAAAAAGTCTCTTTAAATCTGTATTGCCACCTGGGTAACTGCTGAAAGAAATAAAATTTCTTAGTGAAGTGATGGTCAGAAGTATACATTACAGGATAAGTGAAGTTGTGAACCATCCCGTGTAAGTATCCCATGAAGATCCATACAGAAGCCTAACAAGAACTCCAGATTTCTCCATTGTAGTCAAAACATAACTTATTTTTCATCTTGGACCAACTTCTGCCACTTGGTTAGGTTTCACACAAACTGTGCGTAATCGCTTGCTTCGTGACGCGTTTTGATTTTGCATTGTTTTACCTATGTTTGTCTTTCTAGGTTACTGAATGAAGAGAAATGGTCTCATCATTGAATTACATTTTGGCCATGGAGAAAGCAGGAAATTAAAAAATTAAATGCAAAAATCCCATAGGCATGCATTTTGTGAATGCCTGCTATAGGGTTGTGTCTTTTGATTGTCTTCATCTGCTGTGTTATCATCAAGAATATAATCCCAATTTGGAGATCCAGTTATGAATATAATCCCAATTTAGAGATCCAGTCGTGAATACAATCCCAGTTTGGAGATCCAGTTATGAATATAATCCCAATTTAGAGATCCAGTCATGAATACAATCCCAGTTTGGAGATCCAGTCATGAATACAATCCCAGTTTGGAGATCCAGTCATGAATACAATCCTAGTTTGGAGATCCAGTCATGAATACAATACCAGTTTGGAGATCCAGTCATGAATACGATCCCAGTTTGGAGATCCAGTCATGAATATAATCCCAGTTTGGACATCCATCATGAATATAATTCCAATTTGGAGATCCAGTCATGTTTGTTGATTGTTACATGCAAAATGATAAAGCACTGAAGATGCTTCCATGTACAAAATGTTCTTTCTTGATCACAGTCCTTAAAGAAAGCGAACATAGTCATGGAGCCACGCCGTCATTGGAAGTCTTCAGCCCACAGTGTATCAATAGTCGTACTGAGACACCAGGGTACTCCGTTAAAAATAGATCAAGTACCAAATTAGCAAAACTCGCAAAGAATAAGTGAATAACAAGCGCAAATCGCTTGAAAACACGAGATTTTGCCTACCGAATCACGATCACGGGCGCAAACACGATCGTGGTTCAGTCTTGAATGTGAACCCACCCTTAGCATTCTTTATAATTTCTATCATAGTATACTGCTCCCTCCACCAGAATTTAATCACTGCATAAAGTGCAAGCTTCCCAGAAAAATTAATAAAGCTGGGGGAAATGGTGAAAACTTGTGTTATGGCAATACATCTCACTTTCCCTTGTCCATTCATCAAAAGGAATTGTATAAAAAAAAATAAAAAAAAAACCTGTGACAAGTTGACAAAGGTTTCTTTTATGCTCACACTATATACTATTACAGCAAATGTATAGTGCCCACAAACATTTTATCCTAAGCCCCCTTTACATACACATTTTATAAAGCTTTTTGTTGCTTAAATGTTTTGTGCCCCCACAACTCCACGCACCCAGGTTACAGCAGATCAGAATACGATCGACACATCAGCTCAAAAAGCACACCTGTATTGTGGCATTATCTGTATAAGAACACCAATTCTTTTGAGGGTTTCTCAAGGTCCCCTTTTTGTCAAGGCATGTGGAAATCATGCTTACCCGTGGATAATGGCACAATGATTTTAGAATTTAGATTTGCTGCAATATTGGTGATGAGGATAACCGGCCTGTCAAGCATCTGAAATACATACCCAGTCCCGTCAGGCGACACCCAGCATGTGTGCGTGTGTGTGTGTGTGCGTGTGTGTGTGTCTTTAGGTTGTGAATTGTAACGATCGGTGGGCGCAGAGAGTATCTGATTACCGGTGATCTGCAGTATCACCGGAAATACAGATATATACCAGATTATAAGTGATCTGCAGTCTCACCGATAATCCGATATACAAACTAACCTCTGTTCACCTGAGTAGAGTGTAGTGTTTGGTGTAACAGTAACACTTAGAGGACAAGGCCTCAATGCAGCAAGGAGTACTGCACAGATTCCTTCCGCAGACCTGAGCTCTCCAAGACGGGAGGAGTCAGACTGACAGTAGGAAGGTATATCTGAAAGTGACCCTCAAGAGGAAGGATCGCTAACAGAGCGAGGAACCGCCTCTAACGTTAAGGTCGGTTCTCGAGGTCGGACAAGCCAGGTCGTACACACACAGACAGATAAAGTACAAGATCAGGAGGCAAAGGCGGAGTCAAAGTACAGGCAGGGTTCAGCAACGGGGTATCAGATATATCGGGGTACAAAATCAGGAGGCAGAAACAGAGTCAAGGAACGAGCCGGGGTTCGGCAACAGAGTATCAGAAATATCGAGGTACAAGATCAGAGTTCAGGAGGATAGTCAAAGCAGGCAAAAGTCATAACATATAATCACAATCAAACTAGTACTTTAGCTATCAACAGAATCTAGCTAAGTGTAGGATTACAGCTCCAGCTGGTCCCGGCACACTTAAGGATCTGACTACAGGTCTGAGTGCTCCCACATGTGTGATCGCACGCCAGACAAAGAGCAAGTGAACAACCAGCAGTATATATACTCTAGGACCTTTCCAGGACCTCCCTAATTGCTGGTCCAATGAGAGCAGTGGAATTTGTCAGCTGACCCAGCTGGTCAGCCGACACCCTTCTAACTGCTATTTAAACTCTGCCTCTGTGCTCGCGCGCGTGTAAGTCTGAATCCTGGTGGACTATCAGTCCCAGCCACACCAGTACTGTCATGCAATGTATCTAGTGCGGGGGCCGCCTCTGATGCGGATTCCGCCGTTACCAATGCGGATTCCGCCGCACTGCCCATGCGGCATGCAGCGTTTTTTCCGCGTTGTGACGCCATGCTGGACGCGGAAACAGCCGCCTCACCTCGAGAGACGGCGGCTTTTCCGCGTTTCCTCACATGAATACTAAGAGATTGTGATGATTAGATTGTGAGCTCCTGAGGACAGTCAGTGACATGACTATGTACTCTGTAAAGTGCTGCAGAAGATGTCAGTGCTATATAAATACATAATAATAATATGGGAGGACATTAGACTATGACTATGGTAGGATTAGATTGTGAGCTCCTGAGGACAGTCAGTGACATGACTATGTACTATGTAATGTGCTGCAGGAGATGTCAGTGCTATATAAATACATAGTAATATAATGGTAGGACATTAGACTACGACTATGGTAGGATTAGATTGTGAGGTCCTCTGAGGACAGTCAGTGACATGACTATGTACTCTGTAATGTTCTGCAGAAGATGTCAGTGCTATATAAATTCATAATAATAATATGGTAGGGCATTGGACTATAACTGTGGTAGGGATTAGATTGTGAGCTCCTCTGAGGACAGTCAGTGACATGACTATGTACTATGTAATGTGCTGCAGGAGATGTAAGTGCTATATAAATACATAATAATATGGTAGGACATTAGACTATGACTATGGTAGGATTAGATTGTGAGGTCCTCTGAGGACAGTCAGTGACATGACTATGTACTCTGTAATGTTCTGCAGAAGATGTCAGTGCTATATAAATACATAATAATAATATGGTAGGGCATTGGACTATCACTATGGCAGGATTAGAGTGTGAGCTCCTATGCGGACAGTCAGTGACATGAATCTGTACTCTGTAAAGTGCTGCAGAAGATGTCGATGCTATATAAATACATCATAATAAATTAGGACATTAGACTATGACTAAGGTAGGATTAGAGTGTGAGCTCCTCTGAGGGCAGTCAGTGACTTGACTATGTACTCTGGAAAGTCTCCTGTAAACTGGTGTTTAACAGGTACTTTTAAAACAAAAAGGTACAGGTATTTTAAGGCCCCTTTCACACTTGCATTGCAAGTATGCTTTGCGTTACCACAGGGTAAGCAATGCAAGGGGAGCTTTTACACTGAAACAGTACTGCGCTTAAAATGTTTGTACCGATGCCATCCCGACGCACAGCCTACAGTACAATGACACACATGATCCATGCCTGCCGCACAAATTATGCAGCAATGCAATTCAATGGGCAACACAGTATGTGTAAACAACGACATCGACAGAAATCCTGGAGACGCACTTTTTCATACGATATATGCTATGCATATGACACCATCAGTGTGCTCTGCTGCAGGGTCATATGTTTGCCATTTTTTGCATTGTGGTGGGTTGCAGCAGGAGCATTGCATCCCCACCGTAACGCAATATCCAAGTGTGAAACCAGCCTTACAAAAAAAATTGACCATGGTTGGACACTACAAGTTAGTGTTAGCTTGTGATTCAAAATATATAGCTTTGTAAAAAGTGTTCCGTGTCATATACTCATACCTTTGTATCATGACGAGTTAGTAAACAGGAAAAGATGAGTTAGTAGCAAAAGAAATTGCTCAGTGAATTCGTATTTCCTGGCTGTAAAAAAAAGGAGTAGGTTTAGAAACAGAAGTTTGAGATTAGGAACAAAGACAAAGCGAAGCAACGAAAAAAAACCCAAATTGATCAGACCCTAGGCAATGTAACTGTGGGTACATGTAAGAGTGATGTGTAGGTACTCAGCAGGAGAATGAGGCGATTCTTCCTCTATTACACATTCTTCATGCACAATCTGAACATGGATCAGGCCCTAGGCAATGTAACTGTGGGTACATGTAAGAGTGATGTGCAGGTACTCAGCAGGAGAATGAGGCGATTCTTCCTCTATTACACATTCTTCAGGCACAATCTGAACATGGATCAGGCCCTAGGCAATATAACTGTGGGTACATGTAAGAGTGATGTGCAGGTACTCTGCAGGGGAATGAGGAGATTCTTCCTCCATTACACATTCTTCATGCATGATGTGAACATGGATCAGGTCCTAGGCAATGTAACTGTGGGTACATGTAAGAGTGATGTGCAGGTACCCTGCAGGAGAATAAAGGGGTTCTTCGTGCACAATCTGAATCATGTGTACGGGTGAAAGACATCACCTCTGCATTCAATATGCACATCAGCTCTGCCGGTTGTGCATATGTAGAGTATAGTACTACTGGGGTCATCACGTTGGCACAGTGGTTAGCTCTCTCGTCTTGCAGCACTGGGTCCCTGGTTCGAATCCCAGACAGGGCACTATTTTTATCTCTGTGTCTGTTTGGGTTTCCTCTAAGCACTCCAGATTCCACCCATATCTCAAAAACATATAGATAAATTAATTGGATTACTCCTAAAATTGGCCCTAGACTACGATACAAACACTTTACTATACATACATAGACATAACTATGGCAAGGATTAGACTGTGAGGTCAGTCAGTGATATGACTATGTACCCTGTAAAGTGAGGGGAGAATATGTCAGTGCTATATAAATATATAATAATAATAATAATATGGTAGGACATTAGATTAGGACTATGGTAGGGATTAGATTGTGAGCTCCTCTGGGGACAATATTGCCATGACTATGTACTCTGTAAAGTGCTGCAGAAGATGTCACTGCTATATTAATACATAATAATAATATGGTAGGACATTAGACTATGACTATGGTAGGATTAGATTGTGAGCTCCTCTGAGGACAGTTAGTGACATGACTATGTACTCTGTAATGGGCTGCAGAAGATGTCAGTGCTATATACATAATAATAATAATATGGTAGGACATTACGCTATGACTATGGTAGGATTAGATTGTGAGCTCCTCTGAGGACAGTCAGTGACATGACTATGTACTCTGTACAGGGCTGCAGAAGATGTCAGTGCTATATAAATACATAATAATAATATGGTAGGACATTACACTATGACTTTGGTAGGATTAGAGTGTGAGCTCCTCTGAGGACAGTCAGTGACATGACTATGTACTCTGTAAAGTGCTGCAGAAGATGTCAGTGCTATATAAATACATAATAATAAGAATATGGCAGGACATTAGACTTTGACTATGCTGGGATTAGTTTGTGAGCCCCTCTGAGGGACAGTTAAATGACAAGACATACTGTACAGCGGAAGATGTCGCCGCTATATAAATACTAAATAACAATAAATAATACTGTGTAACTTAAAGGGTACCTGAGATGGGCAGTGGGAAAAAAGATATACATACCTGGGGCTTCCTCCAAGCTAATTGCTCCCTCGCAGTTCTCCTCCGCTTCTTGGATCTTCTGCAACTCACCCCACAATCTCCTCCAGTCGGTGCAGTCCAGCCACGCATGCTCCCCCCATCGCACTCCTGACGGGAGCGTGCATGTACAGTATGCCCCCGACCAGAGGACTTACCAGGGCAAATCGCTGTAGATTCACACAGCGCAGGAGGATGGTGAGGGACCGATTAGCCTGGAGAGGGCTGAAGGAAGCCCCGGGTATATTTTTCCCCACTGTCCATCTTAGGTTTACTTTAATTTGTAGTCACCAACCCCAAATTTAGCATTATCAAATCATTTGACTTCACGAGCAAAGGGAGTTTAAAAAAAACATGTAGAATTGATACAGGAGCTGACAATAGTTACATGTGTTAGGCTATGTTCGGGCCCCGTTCACAGTGGTGCATTGCGATGCGACATTATGGGGGCATCTTAATGCAGGAAGTCGCAATGCAATAGTAAGTCTATGTGACGTTCATAAGGCATGCGGCACGCATGTTGGGATCCAACGCACTAAGTTACTCCATAATGCAAAAATTAACATAGGCAGTGAAGCATAAATGTTTCACCATTAACTGTATGCTTCACTGTATTTATGGCAGGACTTTTTGGTTCCTTTGCATTTACAGAAAATGCAACGCAGCTTCCACTGTGAATGTAGCCTGAACAGATGCATAAGCTGGTAAAAAAAAAAGTTTACTTACCTGGGGCTTTTTCAAGCCCCTAGGAGTCTATGGAGCAGATTCATTATTGTTAACGCGCTGGAAAAGCGCAAGTTAAATATTCTTACTTGTGCTAGTGAAGTAGCGCAACTTAATTATCATAGTAGCAGCCATGCTAGTGAAGTATCGTGGTAGCGATACGTTACTATCGTACGGCACTTACAACGATCGGTCGTTGCTAATGTATGTACACTACGCTGCCAGTAGCATGCCCGAGGGATAAATAGGTCACGCAACTTCACTGGCGCAGGTAAGAACATTTAACTCACGCGTTAACAATAATGACTCTGCCCCTATTTGTGCCCACAACGAAACTGTCAAAAAAATTTTTCCAGCTCATGTATCCTTTAAAGTAAGCATCAGGCGTTTAAAAAAAAAAAATTATCTGCTTACCTGGGGCTTCCTCCAGTCCCCGGCAGACTATGTGTCCCTCGCCACAGCTCCACTCCCGGTGTCCCCTCCATAGCAGCCACCGACCTGACAATGTTGGCGGCTTCTGCGCCTGCAAGCCACGCGGTGATGCTCCCAAACTCAGAAGCATTCTGCACAGGCACATACTTTTGCGGCTGTGCACTTGTGCAGGCGCCACCGATGCTATAACAGAGAGGACCCCAGGACACCGGCTGGGAGTGAATCTGCGACGAGGGACACATAGGCTGCCAGGGGCTGGAGGAAACACCAGGTAATTGATCTATCTTTTTAAATGCCTGATGTTTCCTTTAAAGAGACACTGAAGCGAGAATAAATCTCGCTTCAGTGCTTATATTCAGCAGAGGCATGTGTGCCCCTGCTAAAACGCCGCTATCACGCGGCTAAACGTGGGTCCCTTACCGCCCCAATCCCCTTGTGGAGTCCCGGGCAGCGCTTCCGCATTGAGGCAGGGCTAATGGCCGCAACCCTGCCTCACGCGCGTCTGTCAGCACGTATCTCCGCCTCTCCCCTGCCCCTCTCAGTCTTCCTTTGCTGAGAGGGGCGGGGGAGAGGCGGCAATGCGCCGCTGATAGACGGTGCTGAGAGGCAGGGCTGCAGCCTTTAGCCCTGCCTCAACAGCACCAAGTTGGTCGTAGATTTTGCAGGGGTGGGTTTGGGGGGTAAGGGACCCCCGTTTAGCCGCGGGATAGCGGCGTTTTAGCAGGGGCACACATGCCCCTGCTGAATATAAGCACTGAAGCGAGATTTATTCTCGCTTCAGTGTCTCTTTAATACTCAAATGCAGCTCTAACATTCTGACCCAGGGCCCCCAAAATTGCTCCATTGCCTTAAAAAAACCCTCGGCCAGAGAACCCCCCCCCCCCACACACACACACACTCACTGGGGCTCTCTAGCTGAGGGGTTGTTGGAAGACCTGCAAGTGCCACTTTGGGGGGGGGTTCTCTCCACCTGAGGGAGGTTTGCCTGTCAGTGCCACTGTCTGTAACCAACACTGGGGGGGGTCTCGGGTGGTAGTTACAATATCACCACAGGCCCCCTCAGCCAGACCCCCAGGCGAACAAACCTCCCTTAACTAGAGAGTCCCCCCCCCCCCCCAAGTGGCACTTGCAGGATCTCCAACACCCCCTCAGCCAGAGAGACACGTCCCCCCCCCCCCTCCCCAAAGTAATTGTGGCAGCCACCCTAGCACCCCAGGTCCGACACCTCATCCAGATCTGGGACACAAAAATGCAATATTTTTATTGAAATGAAATTATTGATACTGCAGCAGCCTGCAGGGCAGATAGCGCCCCCCCCCCTCCCCCCCCCTCCCCTCCTCTCTGATAGCAGCCACACAGTCACAGAGGCAAAGTCAGGTCATCACCAGGTGACAGCAGCAGCAGGTCACTTACTGTCTGTGACCACCTGCTGAACAAGAGAGGCGCCGATCCAGCCAGGGCGGGTCACCAGGAGCCGAGGGGGACCACAAACGCATCGCCCCGGGAAGACAGCCAGACAGCCAGTACAGTACTCCGCCTCCTCCTCCATCGGCGCTCTGCCTGGCCTGCACCGTGCTGCACGTCAAGTGTCATCACGTGGTGGTGACGCACATGACGTCAGAGCGGAAAAAGAATGAAGCAGGACGCCCAGGAGGAGTGTGGGAAGGTCGCATTGTGATCGCGCTGGCGTACTTCATTCGCCTGAACCGCGCATCACTTGCTCAGCGGCTCCCACAGTGTCTCCCTGCCGGCGCCCCCCTTCCTTCACCTGCAATCTGCGCTCCGTGCGGTCGCCCGGCCCGCACGGTGATAAAAACGGCCCTGGTTATGTACCTCAGATGAGCAACACCTTAAACACAGGGTTTTTTTTTACATTTAAATTAAAAATAAGTAATGTTCTATTTGCGGTCAGTACTGTTGATACAATTGTTTAATTATGATTTACTTTCACTCCAGGTTTGCTTGAAGTATTGCCTCAGAACCTTAAAACAAACCTAACAGGGTTGCAAGGCAAGCAAATGTATACTTACCTCGGGAGGGGGAAGCCCTAGGACCCCTGAAGCATTCGTAGTACCATGGACCTGCTCAGATAAAAGTTGATTCCGATCGGGTCTATGCTCAGGCATACCAACCAATTTAATTTTTTTTAGATAAAAAAGAGGGACACTTAAAGGACTTACGAGGTGAAAAGTAAAAAAAAAGTTAAGTACCTGTGTCTATTTTGAATCCATGGAGGACGCCATCTGCGCCCTCCGTTTACTTCTGCTGGGTCCCTGTACTGTTACCGGCCCCCGGTCAGCTCCCGACCCCACAGCCCGGGTCAGGCTCTCATTCCTCAAGTAAAATAGCCACCGGAGCTTGCCACGGCTGCTCAGTCCACAAAGACGCGAGTGCGGCTGCGCAGCTCTAGGGCCTCCCCCGGTACACGCGAGGACGCGCTACAGGCAAAGTTAATCTTTGTAACTGTGCAAACACAGAAGGCTCCTGGCTACGGGAGCGTGATCAAGGAGGCACACGGTAAGGGCTACATATGTGTAGTCAGGGGCTTTACCCAGGGTTCCAGTGGTGGAACAGACGAGGCCGGATGGACAACCATGTAGCCCGTTGACTAAAGGGGAGTGGAGGAAGTCCCAGGTGAGTATAAATCCTTGTGTTAAGTTTATTTTAGGTACACTTGTAACCTAGTTCTGTGTAGTCTACCTGGAGATACGCTTGAAAGAAAGGGGGAGAACCGAGAGCCCAATATCGTGTAGCATGTTAATGAGGAGATGTCTGATGCAAACACACACAATGGTTACACTCACAAGGACGGGTCGCCTCCAAGGCAACCACTGGATAAGCAGGCGGGGAGAATCGTAACCTGACCCCGCTCAGGGTTAAGAAGTCGCTATCTGTAGATAGAAGGAAACGGGGATACACCCCTCCACCAAGGGTGGACTAAACAGTTATACGCGTTGCACTTTTGGAGCTCATAATAAATGTTACTTTAAACTTGAAGTAACCTGCCCGTTGTCTGGCCATTTTTTCGGAAGGGAGATGAGTCCACCCACTTCCCCCTTTTTAACAATTTTAACTAATTTTACTCTACTTGGCGCCTCTGTTGTTATACCACATACCTGGAGATACAATTATTTATTTTTTTATGATATAGATCAACTATGAGCATTAATAAATAAATAAATGAGCTGTGCTAGTTTTATGCCTTTTTTTAAAATGCATCTTATATTACCAAAAAGTTCAAAACTAAGTAATTAATTGCGGTGTGTTGTCCAAATCACAGCCTAAAATGTAGATATGTAAATGCAGACCTTTTCCAGCACAGCCTTTGTGACCGGCGCCGCTGCGTGTCTGTGTTTATGACATGTAATTAATGAATATATTTTCTACAGATGTTGTCAGAGTTATTGTAACTTGATCACGGAAAAGGTCATTATACACCTTTAATTTCTCCAGATGCCGGGGGAAATGGAGAGGCAGGGGGTGATTGGCACTTAAATGTCCCTGTCAAATGTTTGGGCTTGGCATAATCGTAGACCTAGGACAAGTGTAATTAATTTATACGCTGATTAATAGTTAATTAAGAGACATAACAGCTGTATGCAATGATTAATCTATACTTCCGATGCCAAAGAGCGATTGAAAGTATAATTCTACTTCTGTAAAACAATAAAAAACAATACTGTTGCATAGATCTGCTTCCCAAGCCATTTATTTACAAATGATCTTTCTTTTATCAGTATGCAGACAGCTACGACTTTTATAAAACTGGCAGGAAATGTAACTGTCACGTTTGTTGTCCGCTTTGGTGCACATAACGGCTCCAAAGGCTCATGTTCATATACGAGTAGTTGCACACAGTAGGAAATCTATTTACTCTTTCAGTTACTTGGGACTAGAAGTGTTGAGATTGTGCTATCAAAGTTGTATCATTAGTGGGCAACTTTAGAAAGGATTGTTTTTTCACAAATAAATTAAAATTTCACTTAAAGCACCACTAATGCAAAAATCGTAAAATTTAAGCGAGTAAACACATACAAATAAAAAGCATGTTTCTTCCAGAGGAAAATGTGCTATAAATGTTTCCCCTATGTTGCTGTCACTTACAGTAGGAAGTAGAAATCGGATAGAACTGACAGGTTTTTGACTAGCTCATCTCCTCATAGGGGATTCTCCGGGTACTGTTTATTTTCAAAAGCACTTAGTGAATGGCAGCTGCTCTGTCCAACTGCCAAAAAAGTGTGTAAGCGAGCAGGGAAGCTGGCCGGCATCATTGTATAAATCCTTTTTAGGGAATGTCTTTATAAAGAATATGAACCTTGCTGAGAATCCCCCATGAAGAGATGAACTAGTCAAAAACCTGTCGGTTCTGCCAGATTTCTACTACCTACTGTAAGTGACAGTAACATAGGACAAAAGTACTTTATGGCTCATTTTACTCTAGAAGATTTTTTTTTTTTTTATTTGAAAAAGTTTACACATATTTTAAATTTAAAATGTTTCGCAATAGTGGTCCTTCAAAGGATATTACTTACTTTATTTGACTTGTACCTCAGGTCTTAGGATATTTTTCTTGCATTTGCAGCCTGACATAAAATGTTTTAAAATCGGGAACTTGCTGCTTAAAGAGACACTGAAGCGAAAAAAAAAAATATGATATGATTTGTATGTGTAGTACAGCTAAGAAATAAAATATTAAGATCAGATACATCAGTCTAAATGTTTCCAGTACAGGAAGAGTTGAGAAACTCCAGTTGTTATCTCTATGCAAACAAGCCATTAAGCTCTCCGACTAAGTCGTGGAGAGGGCTGTTATCTGACTTTTATTATCTCAACTGTAAGTGAACTGTTTACTTTTTCTCTGCTAGAGGAGAGGTCATTACTTCACAGACTGCTCTGAAAGACTCATTTTGAATGCTGAGTGTTGTGTAATCTGCACATATTATAGAATGATGCAATGTTAGAAAAAACACTATATACCTGAAAATAAAAGTATAAGAATATTTTCTTTGCTGCTAATCTTCTAGAAATTATTTATAGTACACAACCAATTCACTATATCATATTTTTTTTTTTCGCTTCAGTGTCTCTTTAAACAGGAGAGACTATGCATTAAAGGGGTAGGCTGCTGCCTAGGACTGGGAGTTGCATATGAAGGAAGGGGCTGCTGCAAATAGATATTGCACATGAGAGTAGGCATGGGCTTTCGAGTCCAGACAGACTCAAATTCGGAATTCAAATGAAGTCTAATGACTTCAGGCGTGACCACAGGCAACAGGGGGTTAAATTACCCAGAAGTCTATGGGACGTCTATGTTCCATTACACGTCATAAGCGTAATGAAAGCTGCGTTCCACCACTCACCTCCGCGGTTCCTCCTTCCGGCTTGAAAGAGGAAGTGAGGTAGTAAGTCATGCAATGCGGCTTTCATTACGCCTTTGCTTTGATAAGCAGTCTTTGTTTTTTTCATTCAGAGGCAAGCAGGAGTTTCTGAACATCGCATGGCCCTCGTATTCTGCTGCAAGTACCTCTCTCCTTCATCATTGATACTTCTAAATGAAACTCAAAAGGTAACAAACACAGATCTGTGGATAACATGCTGAATAATGTCCTGCCAGTAATTAGTGTAACCGGGGTAATGCAGCTGATTAACTGTCCATTGAAAGTAAAATATTATATGCTTTTATCCACTCACTTCTCAAATGGCATCTTGTTAAACAAAATTACATGGTTCATGTCATAGTTATTTTCTGTTTTGCTAGATAATTTGGGTTGGCTTTGTTTAATGTTCTCAGTTTTTCTGCGTTCTGAAAGGTAAAATGAGTTAAACTAATAAAACACTTAGCAGAAGATGACTGATCGCTGAAGTATTTTCGCTTAAAGTGAACTTGAAGTGAAATTAAAAGGAATGATAAGGAATTATGTTTTTTATGGATGATACATAGGTTTAGTTGTATAGAAAAGAGTATGATAAATAGGACATTTGTACCGTAGTATAGAAAAGAGTATAAATGGTATAATATAAAATATATACCGGTACCATTTTGCTCTAAAACCATTAACACCTGGCAGTTTCCGGTCTGTGAATCTTGCTGCATTGTGGGAAATAGCTGTTTACAACTGCCAAAAAAGCATGCAGCAGCTACATCACCTGCGAACAGTAAAAATGTCACCATGTAATAAATGTCATAATGTAAATCAGGGATTTCAAAGATTTTACAATGGGCAAACATTGACTAAATCATTTATACATAATTATTGTAGAAATAAAGCACTTTTTTAATTACATTATTTTCACTGGAGTTCCTCTTTAAGGAGTGTGTGTGTAATAATAACAATTAGCAGTCGCCATTGATCACTGAACCATGGTGAGAAGGCATTATTGAGCCTCTGGCCAACTGGATACTTAATTGAAGAGAAATCATGGATACAGCACCTTCTTGGGGAATATGTGCAATAATTGGCTGGCAAGATTCATTAGTGATTATGGAGACCTTGTTGCGACGAGAACAAGGCAATTTTGACTAGGAAATGAAGGCCTTTTGTATACACTTCATGGTTCTTTCACTTATTGTTAATACAGGGTCTACATATCCCAAATAAGTGTGACTCTTCTCTGTCTCAATGTGTAATAAGTTTGCGGATTATTATTAGATAAAAAAGAATTACAGTCCAAATATCCCCGATGTTCCAACAGAATAGTGAAACTGTTATACGCTCTAAGAATACTTATGCCACAGAATTTGTATGTTCTCCCCTTGCCTGTGTTGGTTTCCTCCGGGCACTCTAGTTTCCTCCCACATACCCAAAACATACAAATAAGTTAAGTGACTTCCCCATAAATTGCCCCTAAACTACAATGAACCTCTAATTATGGTAGGGATTAAATTATGAGCTGCTCTGAGGGACGGTCAGTGACAAGACAATATATTCTGTACAGCGCTATATAAATACTAAATAACAATAATGCCAAGGGGTTAATAAGTTTGCTTATATTTTGTGATATGAGCTGTATCCGTGTGCTGAGACCAGGAGCCCTCCAGGCTGCCAAGAGATGTTGTAGCTCAAAAGTCCAGTAAAGTTACCTTGAGCAGCAAGTGCATATCAATTTTACTGTTACTACCGCTGACAAGGTAGCGCACATTGCTCAATTTGCGCTACCGGCATTACCTAGGCAATGCGCGTGTTACTACGGCAACATACTTAATGCCATTTGTGTAGGGCATCTTTACTTTAACAGCTCTCACATTTTCTAGGTAATTCAGGTCTTTCGCTATGCAAAATGCGTGCTACAATTAGCGTGCACGCCCTGCTTGCAGTTCTTTGACTATGAACCAGTAGGGGACTTGTAATTTTTACACAAATGACATTACTTTTAATCAAAAGCAAGTAGGATAACGGTATGCAGCTAAAGAAGTTGGAAACCTTTTTTAATTGTATGTTATACCAGACTGTAGTTCTGCTTTATAGAAAAATAGCAGCAACGTTATTTAAATTGCAGAAGTTGTAATATAACACATTTTGAGAAAATTATTTGGTTAGTTTCCCTTGTGTTTTTAAGCATTTTTTTTTTGCATTTTAGTTTGCCTTGAATCAGGTTATGTAAGGTGGAATTTAAACTTTAAACTCGGGAGACCTGAATTACAGAGGAATCGACAGAGGTCTCCAAGCATCTCCACTGAAGACATCATATGTTATCCAGCAAACCTGGACTAAATAAATTACAAATGATCTGCTGCTAAGTGCTTAGGATTTGCCACCTTCACCTGAGTTTTATCAAATCATAGCAAGTGTTGCTGAGAGATTTGTGAATTAGTGATGGTTGGATTGCAGCTGTACACAGCATCTGCAGTGGTAGCCTTGGCAGTGAGAGATGCTAAAGCACAAAGTGGGTAACAGTTTGACAATGATTGTCCCTATGCAGAGCACAGTGGCCAAATGCCTTGCACACTTGTCTTGCAGCACTAGAGTCCCAGGTTTGAGTCATTGCAGAATGTAGGTGGTGTTTTCTGCTTATGTTGGTTTGGTTTCCCTCTGGGCACTTAGATTTTCTCTTACTTGTTAAAACTATACCAATAGGTTAATTGGTCCCACTCACCCCCCAAATCCCCCCCTTACCCTTAACTCCCTAGTCCCCACTTGAGCTCATTAGTAAACAGAAGGGTACTTATCCGTTAGCCGGGCGCATCCGGCAGGTGGCGCTAATTACTATTCCCCCTCCAGGCCGCCATGGATAGTAGGGAAAGATGTAACTCTGGTGGAGTTTTGTCGCCACCTGCCGGATGCGCCCGGCTAACGGATAAGTACCAACAGAAGTGCCAATTAATGCATTTTACTTTCATTACATTAATTTTTATGATTATTCAGTGCAATGATCGATTGGAAAATTTTCTAGAAATTTCGATAAAATGGTTGATCAGAGATGGTAGAAAACTTTTTGTTTTAGAAGATTGTTTTAGAAGATAAATCTAGAAAAAAGTGGAATTTTATATTTTCATCTTTAGTTACATGAATAGTTTGTACTCTGGAAAGTGCTGCAGAAAATGTGTGATATAACTACATAATTATAACAGCAATACTAATAATCATGACCATTATAACATACTGTAAATAAAATAGTGATGTAAGAACCCTAGGTTGGTGTACATGCAAAAAGGACGTGGGAAAGTCTACCCAATTCTATTAATTTGCAGTACTAATATGTTCCCAATATTTTACTACAACCAAACCCAAACCTATTCTCACACAGAACTCTCCCTTTACCAATGCCTAACTTTAACCACCCTCCAAGGCTGCCCAACTCTAACCCCCCCCCCTTCCAATGCCTAACTTTAACCCCCATGCCTAAACTTAAAACTTCCCTCTATGATGCCTAAACCTAAAAATTGTAACCTTAAACCCCCCACATTTGGCCTAACAACTGTCCTCTCCACTGCTAAAAACTCACATTTACAGCTCCCCCTTTACAATAGGTGCCCAGTTGAAGTCACAACCTCTGCAACCACTAGGGCCTAGTATTTTTGTATTTATTTATTTTTGTGGATGATAAAGGATCCAAATACCAATTTAATGAAAAAAAAATGGCTCTGAACGTTAAAACCTTGATAAACTCCTACATTACAATTAGTCCCAGACTTACTTACGAATGCCCGACTTACGAACGACTTGTATTTTTTGAGAGAAATTTAAAAAAATTAAAAGAAAAAAATGGCTTTTAAACTTGTATAATCAGGTACAGGTGACACAGAGGGGGACACTGGAGGCACAGGGGGGCACAGAGGAGGTACAGGGGACAGAGATGGCACAATGTTCCGACTTATGAATAGATTCAGGTTAAGAATGAACCTACAGTCCCTATCTCATTTGTTAACCGGGGTCTACCTGTACTGGATTCAATTGAGGGAATACGCCAAACCACAATTAGGGAAAACTAATAAAACACACAGAGTCTGTATGAATTGCTGATTTTGTCCCTGGTGGGCTTTGACCCCAGGACCCCGCACTAAGCAACGCATTAATACTTACAACCATGGTGTGATGTGCTATTTCCCTCCCTTCTCACTCACCACCCGTTATGCCAGGCAGACTCTAACACAGAACCGAACACCACGGTTTTAACGAGAATTCTTTATTTCCTATTTCATAAAGCCGTCTGTAATTGTCTATTTAATGTTTATGAATTCAGTAAAACACATCCTAACTATGGCCAACTTTGATCCTCGTCGCACCAGACTTCCATGTCCACAAAAGTCATTTAGCTGCATATTTATGAGGCTGTGTAATAGTGGTCACAGGGAAAAAAAAATAATAAATTGGCAAGATGCACGAAGAGCCAGAGGTTCACTGAAAATAATTAGATTCTTTTGTGGAGCATTAAAAATCATGCATTGTAACTTAATTGAGAAATGTGTTCCTCTGACTGTATTGCACTGCTGAAATTAACTTAATAGGCACGGGAGGAAAAAGACACTTTCTAGAAAGGGAGATGCATGAAAAATCAGAACTGGCAAATTGCTAATAAGCCTTTGTGTATCCGGCTTCCAAGAAACCCCCACAAAGCTTTTTATTCCACCAGCTAGATTTATTTCCTGGGAATAGTCCCAATCTGCCATTCCGCCCGTATAGGAGACGCCTCGGTGTGCAGTCTATCTCTTCCTTTGGAGTTCCTGAATTACTGATGTGATTAAGTAATATGGACACCAGAGATAGGAAGAGTCAGTTCTGATTTTGGCCTAAATCCACACGGGTCTATATTAGCCGGAGCACATATTACATAACGGAAAAAAGGGATCAAGTCAAATTGGCAAGTATGAGTCTTCTCCTGGGGATGGTAATATAGGCCAGTCTATTGACGGCAATTCAGCGGTGGTGAGATAATTTGTGTACTGGGACTCAAAATGGTAAAACGAACTGTAAGTAAGAAAGTCGCGGAATGATGGACTTTTGCCGTTGCTCTGCGTATTGAAAAGTGATACAGCTAGAAGCCACTATCAAAGCTCGATAGTAACGGGAAGTGGTCCCCACAGTACAGAGGAATTATCATCTGTTTTTAGTAGTTTTGTTTGTGACTGTTCCTATTGATTTAAGCGGGAGTTACTCCAAGGGTGGTCAAATCTATGTGCCCTCTGATGTTTATAGTAGCCTAGAGTTGTGACTTTTATCTCATTTAGTTTTTTTGTTATCTCGCACAAACCTATTCTATCTGATTAAAAACAGTAGATTCTTTGTCATGTCTGTTTATTCAGCTTTAATATAAAGGAGATTTCCGTGGAGCCATATTGGCCAGGTCGACATTTGGAAATAACGTTTGGAATGCATAGTTTTGAAATATTATTTGCCCTTCACTAGTCCTGCAAAAAAGTTTTTAAATCCTTC
Organism: Hyperolius riggenbachi; assembly: GCF_040937935.1. NCBI lineage: Eukaryota > Metazoa > Chordata > Amphibia > Anura > Hyperoliidae > Hyperolius > Hyperolius riggenbachi. The sequence continues at coordinate 506,782,238 of NC_090647.1, read as the reverse complement.
ATATTCCGTTTGCAGAAAGCTGTCTTAGTAATGTTGAGTCTTAAAGTGCATCCGGGTCAAAAGTCAAATACTTACCCAAGGAGAGTGAAGCCTCTGGATCCTGGATCCCACCCCCTCCTCTGATCCACCATTGCTGAGCATGGACCCCCAAAGGAATCCATGTATGAGAATACCTTCTTTTATTGCAAAGCGTTTTTACAGAGGAATCCCAGTTTCCTCAGGTTTCGCCTGAGGAAACAAGAGAGATTTCCCTGTGAAATGCATCGCAATAAAGAAGGTGAGGACTTTCCAAACTTGGCTGGCCTTAATACAGTTACATCACTTAACCTCTTGCCGACCGCGTCACACTGATGGGCGTGGCCGCGGCGGCAGCCCCAGGACCGCCTAACGCCGATTGGCGTAAAGTCCTGGGGCTCTGTTGTGCAGGAGATCGCACGCAGGCTGCTCGCGATCTGGCCCTCAGAGCCATTAAGTTTGGCCCTCAAGGAGTGTCCCCACTTTGCATTATGTTTGACCCACTCTAGACCACCAGGGAAGCTATATTGGAAGTGAAGCCCTAGAACACCAGGGAAGCCATATAGAAGAGGTAGGGGGAAAACTCGAATTACTAGGAAACTGTATAGTGGAGGGTGGGGGCCACTAGACACCAGTGAACTGTATAGGGGAGGATGGGGGCCACTAGACACCAGGGAACTGTATAGGGGAGAGTGGGGGCTACTAGACACCAGGGAACTGTATAGGGGAATATGGCGGCCACTAGACACCAGGGAACTGTGTAGGGTAGGGAGGACCACTAGACACCAGGTTACTGTATAGGGGAGGCTGGGGGCCACTAGACACCAGGGAACTATATAGGGTAGGGAGGACCACTAGACACCAGGGAACTGTATAGGGTAGGAAGGACCACTAGACACCAGTGAGCTGTATGGGAGTTGGAAGAGTCCATTAGACACCAGGGAACTTTATACGGTGGCCAGTAGACATTGAGGTTGTCCCAATGGCTAAATCCCAGTGCTCAATTTCGGGCCCACTTTGAGTTTGACACCCCTGGTCTAGAATGACAGCGGTAGTATTGTCTGTTGTGACAGAACGCAATGGATGCAGTGTTTAAGAGCAATAAAAATAATATAATTCTGCATCACTCAATTACTACTAATTGATTAGATTGTCATTAATAATAATGGCAATAGCAATATAGAATAATGATAATAATAATAATAATAATAATTTAACAATATATAATCAAGTTATTTGTTTTTATCTAACATGATAATTAGATTTTATAGCTTATAAGAGAAGACAATAAAGTAGAGACCGTCCAGTACAGGCCTCTGTGATATCTGATACATATTCATATCTGTGAATAATAACAATGCATCATCTGCCTAAAGTAAATTCATATTTTAGACATGCTGATCTTGTGCAGTTGTTCTTTTCCTCCTTTTTTTTACTTTTTCATTTATGATAGAAAACAGCATTGACTACAAATAACTCTTCCTAACAGCGAATGCAGAAATCATATATTATGCTGTCAAAAATTATGATTATGTTATAAAAATGCAAAATAAAAAGAAAAAAAAAAGAGAAACTTGGTCCGGCTGGTGGAGCATAAATTAGGCAGGCTCACACTTAAATTCATCGCCTTTTTTTTTTCTCCATTAGTTTTTACAAACTCTCATAAAAAGCTGAATGTTTAATAGAGCTTTTTGGTGAAAGACAGCTGTAATCAGAGCTCAAAGTGGCCAACCGAAAGTTTACATTATGTATTATTTAGGAGCAGTTTTTAGTTAAATGTTAATATTGTAACACTGAGGGACGTTCCCATTGCTTGTTTTGACTGTTTTTTTCTCTTACTAGGGGATCCTTACACGTTTCAGGGTTTAAAAAGAGGCACAGAAAATGAAAACCACTCAGAAAAATTGATGGTACTTGGCAGAAGAGATGTGTTTAGTGCTGAGATGGGAAGAGACAAATTTAGAAAGTAAACATAAACTTATAATGACTTTAAAGGAATGCCTAGTATATTTTATACACTTGATTTTCTGTGTTTACGGTCCTAATAATTTTTTTTTTTAACTGCTTCGGGACTGCCGTTAAAGGGAAGGTTCAGGGAGGGTGGGTAAAAAATCAAAATCAAATTCCACTTACCTGGAGCTTCCTCCAGCCCGTGGCAGGCAGGAGGTGCCCTCGCTGCTGCTCCGCAGGCTCCCGGTGGTCTCCGGTGGCCGACCCGACCTGGCCAGGCCGGCTGCGCAGTAGAGCCCGGAGGACGTCCGATGACGTCAGAGCGCCGGCGTGGGACGCAGAAGTTCCGGGCCTTGGAGCGCAGAAGAGCCCGACCTGGCAGCCGGCCTGGCCAGGTCGGGTCGGCCACCGGAGACCACCGGGAGCCTGCCCCAGGTAAGTGGAATTTGATTTTTATTTTTTACCCACCCTCCCTGAACCTTTCCTTTAAAACTACTTGTGGTGGCTCCCATGCATGGGAAGCAATATCACTTCCCTGCCGGCACAGATCTCTGCTGTCTAAAGACAGTGGAGTTCCGTACATTGGTCAGAAGCCGTTTTCATCTGCTACTGACCCTCCTGATCCCTGTGAGCCAATCACAGTGACTGTGAGCAAATCACAGTGATCAGGAAGTTTAACATTAAAAAAAAGGCTCTGGTCCTTAACCTCCCTGGTGTTCAATTTCCCCTGGATTCTTGTGCAAAAAAGTGATCCAAACTAATTTTTATAACTTTTTTTTTTCTGTAACAAAATGTGTCAAGCAAGGGTCTAGTATACAGTGCAAGAGAGTATTGACGTGTATGCACATTAATACTGTTCACAGCATGTTTTGTATTGACGTGTATAACTGTCAATACCGCTAGGGAAGTGAAAGGACAGCCGAGGTGACATGTGACATGAGATATACGTGTGTATGTGCAGTGCCAGGCACACAGAAAACTAGGCTGTGTTCCTTTTTTTCTTTCTCTGCATGAAAAAGTTAAACGGGTATGGAAGTGACAGTTTCTGTCTGGGTCAGGACTGGGTCAGACTATAGCATAGCCCTCACTGATAAGTAATTACAACCATAAAACACTTCCCTGTCAGTAAATGGCTTCTGAGAGCAGGAAAAAGAGAAATAGGGTCAATAATCCAAATATTTGAGCTCTGACATACTTAAATGAAGATGTCATTCAGCAGAGAAAATGAAACAGTAAAAACTTAAAAACAAGATTTAAATATGTAAATAAAACTGTAGGATATCTAAAAAGTCATTTTTAGAAGACTGAGGATAGATACAATTGTTTTTCTCATCAGTTTATTTTCACCTCGGATGTCCTTTAATGGTCCAGAGCATGTTGGTCCCAAAGGTTTAACTATACTTTCAGTTCCCGGGCACAACTATAGCCCCCAGTGACCCTTACAATAGGGAGGATCGGGGGGGGGGGGGGGGGTGCCCACACTTCTTAGGGGTGGAAATACTTAGGAGAAATCATAGAAAAGCATGTGATCAGTTGATTAGCTGGTAGATTTGTAAGGTTCTGATTTGCTGGTCATGATCATGTGTTATGCTGAGAATACACGGCGGCTCGATTAGCTACCGGATCGACTCTCGCCACGTCCCCGCTCGTCCCTAAGGCCCCCGGATCGATTCCCGCTCAACCCCGCGGGCGCTTCCTTATCTTCTGCTCGATTTCCGCTATTGTCCGCCCGCGGGTATCGATCCACGTGGTGATCGGACATGTCGGAAATTATCGAGAATTATCGACCCGTGTATGCCCAGCATTAAACCAAGAATTTATCACAGCAAATCAGAACCTTACAAATCTATCAGCTGATCAAACTGATCACATTCTTTGCCATTAGGTTCTCCTAAGCATCGCTGTCCCTAATTATATAAAGAGAAAGAGAATTGCGGAGCTAGAATTTAGCTCTGGAGAGACGTGGCGGTTAAAGATTTAGGACATTTATTCAAATACAGCTTTCATTTGTCTTATTTGTGAAGGGTGTCTGCTCAACCTGTCCAACCAATTGAAATGGTCTTCCTGTTCCAATTCATGTTAATGTCAAGTGTTTTGAAGTAATACACTTTGTTCTAATGACTGAGTATGAATGTTAAGCTTGATGAATGCATGTGTGAAAACAAGACAAGTAAAAAACAGTAAAGGTCACTTAGAAATGGTGAAAAAGAAACATGCTTTAGAAATGCCAAAATTCTTTTAACAATTTTTGTTATAAACCTTGTCATTTTTGTATGGACATGTTTTTGTATGGACATTTGTTTTATTTTGACCGGTGTTGATAAAGATCACTGCTGTCTGCAGAACTTGTTTTCTTTGTTGCCACTTAATTGGCAATATTAGCGTTATTCCAGCAATGGGTGCTGGATAATGCTGATGATGGAATATTGGTCATTTTACCGATGTACTTGTAACGCTTTATCTAACTTTCCTTGCACTCTTAACTCTCCACTACCTACTCCTACCACTAACCTACCCCTATGTACACCTATACACCTTACACTACCCCCCTCCCCCTCAATAACACATGTACTGTAGCCACTACTCTTCTACGGCATTTGTTGTAGCTGTTCATTTCCCTAATTACACTTTCCTAAGTGTGGTGTAGCTGCTGTTTATTGCTGTTTCACTTCCGATACCAAGTGTGCTGTATCCACTATTTATTGTTGTACATGCTACAACCGGTATACTGTAGCTGCTAATTTTTTAATGCCCCCAAATAACTGCATTGGTAGAGTAGACAGAATCATGCTTCTGCTGCCCAGTCATGTGATGGGTAGCACCATGAATCTCTACCGTGGGTTTAAAGCTAGACCGTCAAGATTGACAAAGTGTACAACCAAATGCTATGGGTTTTTTTGTTTTTGTTTAATGAACTACCCCACAGTGCTCAAGTTCCTTTACAGGAAGTTGTTTTAGACATATGAATTCTCAGCACTTCCTGGTGTAGGAGGAGTATAGCCATGTCCCCTCCTACTCACCTAAGCATACTCTCATCTCTGATTTTCCAGAACAAGCACTGCAGATTAGGTTTGACAAAGATTCACTGTCGGATTTAAGTCCATATTTTGATGCCTTTTGTGAAGTTCCAACTTATTTGCTTCAATATGATTTAGTGCCTCTCCCCTGGTGTGTAATTATACACACACATTCGTATGTGCATCTGCGATTCACAATCTAATCTTCTGTTTATATTTTCTCACCAACTATAAAGTGGATATTGAAATGTGGTGACATCTGTTCAGTTCTTATGAAAACAATCATTGCAGGGAGGAGGATAAGACTGAGTAAAATGACACTGTGGACACTATAGCTCTGATTTAGGAGGGTTGCAGCACAAAAGAGAACCTGAGTGAACTAGCGATGTTGATCTCTCCTCTTTGTGTCTCATATTAGGTAGCATCTTTCATCTGTATCCTATCAGATCATACATAGTAAGGATAAAGCTTCCCATACCTTAGGATATTTTGTGAGCCAATCAACCTTCTGATTTGATCAGTTTATCAAATCGGAGGAAAATCAGTGCCGTAACCTGTTTGCCTGATCAGTGTTTCAGCAAATTTTGGACAAAAATTAGTGGAATGGATTGACTGGACATAATGGAAAATGCAGGGTTGCAACTGCTCCATTGGGTGTGTGGTGGTAATGGGGTTTAATATTGCAATGATCAATGTACCCAAAAGACCCCCGGCTCTTGTCCCCAAGTGTCTGTAAACAGTGTTTTAAAATCTCAACTGTCGGCCGGCACAATTTCTGGCCTCCTCCTTCCTGCCGGCACCACAATGACCTTTACCATTTGGTCTGTACCACATGGCACCATAGGCGTGCGCAATGTCACAAACGTCTGCACATTCTTCAGTAAATAGCTTGGCGGTTTTCAATGAAGTGAGAAGATAGGTGGGACCAGGCACCGGAAGTTGAGTAATGCGAGGTCTTCAGTACGGCTTAGCGGGACAAGGCTGCTAAGGTAACCAACTTTTTTTTTACTAGGAGGCTGCAGGATTTTGTTAAATACTCTGGAGGTCTGCTTTAACTTTTTCTGTGCTTCCTGGAATGTGAAACCAAGTCATTTGTCATTTTTTAGGATTTCCATAAATTGTATTACTTAAGTTTGGTTCTCCTAAAGCTTACCATGCTGTGGCTAATCTTTTAGAGCGCAGAGGAAGTTATGAGTTTAGTTCCACTTTAAGGGTCTTACATCACTGTTTTGTGGAGAACAAACTTTTTTTTTTCTTCAAGAATGATTTAGTGCATCTTCCCTTGTGTGCAATTATATACACACATGCATATCTACATCTGCGACTCACAATCTCATTCTCTGTTTATATTTCCTCACTAACCGTAAAGTGGAAAGTAGAATTTGGTGACATCTGTTCAGTTCTTATCGCTCCTCACTTTTTGTACCATAGGAATTCTCTCCCATCAGGTTAGTGTCTGTAAAACTGATTAATATTTTCGACACTGTGCAGTTTTAGTACAAGAGGATTAGCATATGGAAGACTAAAACAATGTTATTGCAGATGGTAGAGTCTTCTATTTTTCTTTTCAAAACAACTTTTGTGAAATATTGGGAGCTTTCTTGAGGCACTAGTAATTGTCAAGTTTTCAGGCGTGGGGAAAATGGTGCCACTCAATTAAAGGGGAACTGAAGTAAGAGGTATACGTAGGCTGCCATATTTATTTCCTTTTAATCAATACCAGTTGCCTGGCAGCCCTGCTGGTCTATTTCTCTGCAGTAGTATCTGAATAACACCAGAAACAAGCATGCATCCAGTCTTGTCAGATCTGACTTTAAAGTCTGAAACACCTGATCTGCTGCATGCTTGTTCAGGGGCTATAGCTAATAGTATTAGAGGCAGAGGATCAGCAGGGCTGCCAGGCAACTGGTAGTACTTAAAAGGAAATAAACATGGCACCCTCCATATACCTCTCTCTTAAGTTCCCCTTTAAATAATGTGAATCATTGTTATGCTTGGGAAACATAGAAGGACCATTGTTCATGTGGCGGTCTGGTATAAAGCAGGTAATTTTGGCGATGCTATAGACATAATGCTTTTATGTCTATGGCCGTGCATGGGTAATTTGGGGCTCCATCGATTGCCGGACCCCAAATTACTGCTTCATTCTAGTTTTTGTGACTCGGAAGGGGAATAGTAATTCACTCCGCCCAGAATTTGTGCAGCAGCCAGAATGATTGCCGTTGTACATTCAATGTATGCGGTCTGGTACAGTGTAGTCCTGGTTTAGTACTTAAAAGGATTTCCTGATGTCAGGTCTAAACGAATATGGGCCACAGATGGGTCCTCCTCTTATGTGTGTTTGGTTTAATAGAATATGAAATGAAAGGATCTCTCAGGCCTGCCATTTTGTTTGGTTTCCAAAAGCTATTTATTAAGACACTAGTTATGTTTTGTATATAGAGCTGTGGAATGAGCAGAGTAACAATGATATGCAAGGAACACAGGTTTATTAACTAAATGTCGATAAAGTTGCTGTATGCAAAGAGTGCATGGCAATTTTACCAGTACTTCTGACAGTTGGGTATTTTGATTTGCATTACCTAGGTAACGCACACATTGCCGGGGTACCATGTGCTGTGCTACTTTCATAGCATGTGGTACCCTGGCAACGTGCATGTTACCTAGGTAACATGGATCATACTAATTGTGCAATAGTCCCTACCTGTCAGACGTACTGGTAAATTTGCTTTGTGCTCTCCATGCATGGCAACTTTACTGATGTTTTGTGCATGTGCCCCACAGTGACCTCTCCCATCCTAATGTGCATAAGTAGGTGTTTCTAATGGCATATTCATTCCGGTCCATCTTCACCAAGACCTCAAGGCATAAAAACAGTTTCTTTCCCTCGGCTGTCAACCTCCTGAACTCTCTCCACGTAACTGCCCATCCCCACACCACAACACCATGTCTGCACTGAGGCACTCTGCATGTGGATAGACGCGCCCTAGCTCAAGCTGACTCTTTTGGGCGTTTTTTGGGTGTTTGTTTGTGTTATAACTTATGCTACATTGTCTTTCTCTGCATCTGGTATAATGTTCTGTTCCTTTCTGACTGCTTGACTTGTCCTGTATCTGTACCTATATCCTGTATCAGTACCCTGTACGTGCCAAGACCAATTCCGAGCATGACCCAGTCGTGCTTGGCGATAATAAAGATTCTGATTCTGATTCATGCATTGTAAATAAGGTTCCAGGCTACAGAAACTAACCTCCGATTCCTATAGGGCCTTTTTCCACTACACAGCCAAATCACAAAATCACAAATTGCTAGTGATTTTTAAATTACTAGAGTTGCTACTTCATTATAGAAATCATGAGAAATATTTTCCACTATAGTGATTCTATTTGCAAATCGCAATCGCTTTCTGGATAATGCAATGCAAAGGTAAAATTGCAATCGCAACCACATAAAAAATTAATGAAAAATCGCAATCGCTGGCATTTATGATTGCTAGTGGAAAAGGGCCCACACACTGATCCAAAGTGTGAGGGTAGACTGGGAAGACCCATCGCGTGGGAGAGAGGGCATCACAAATGAACTAATCCAAATCTGTATCCAAACAATAACAATCTAATCAAACTATGGTTGAAAGAGGCGCCCTGGTGGTTTGTAAAATCATTTAAAAACAGTTTCAAAACGAAAAAGGTTTGAGGTTGTTTACCTCAATGACGACAAATCTTTGTAAAGACAAAAGATTTTATTGGTAGCACAGGCAACACGTTTCGTGGGTCTGAGCCCGCTTCCTCATGCCAATAACAGTGCCGAGCCAAATAAGATAGTCAGCTAAGGGAGCCTTCTGCCAGAAAACCCCCCCACAAATCTGAGGGGCCGCCGTAGGCGCCAAAATGATTACTGACTATGGGGGAACACAGCTGATATATATATATATATATATATATATATATATATATATATATATATATATATATATATATATATATATAATATATTTTTTATATATATATATATATATATATATATATATATATATATATATATATATATATATATATATATATATATAAATATATATTATATTATATATATATATATATATATATATATATATATATATATATATATATATATATATATATATATATATATATATGCAACAAAACTACCACCATTAGTGGCTGTTCAAATTTCCTGTTTCCGAGGAGGATGGTGGTGCAGTGTAGACCAGGCAGGTGGTCAAGGTGATCCACCTGGCTGATTGCTTGCCAACACATCTAGGATGAACAAAAGCCCACTATACTAATACTAGATTCTGGTCAGAGGCAACTCCGGCCAGCTGAGAACCATCTACCATGTGCACAAGGTTTTACATTTGCCTAAATCTTACACTAGCGTAAAGCCGAAGACTAATTTAATTTCTCTTGACTGCAACCTGCATGTGGCTTTCTGACCATAAGAAGAAAGGCTTTCCTGCTAGGTGGAGAGTTCCACAATTCCTTAATTACTTTTGGTGCAGCTTGAGCCAAGTCCATCAGGCTACAAGTTTCACGCTTGTTATTAAGGAAAGAACGCCAGTACTCAGGCCACAGAGCAGCTATAGTTCTACTTTTATCACATAGCTTTTGTGGAAGGTTTTACTTTACGGACAAATAAAGTCGACTAGATATAATTCAGGCAATGTTACTGCAAATTTTCTGTTTCATGATTGATAATTCCGGACAGTTTTATTCCTTTTGGCGTAGATGTATGCCAAGGCACTTAATTATTACCTAATAAAAACAGTCTTATTTATATTCAGCGAAAGACTGTAGACTAATTCCGTCTAATCATCCACCAGCTGCTGTGGTTCCTTGCAAAGGCTCTAGAGGGGTAATTTAGGAAGCCTAGACTTACACTGCTGACTTCAGGGGAAGCTATTGTTGTAGACTAGGGGAGGTGGGGAGGGGTTACCAGATCCAAAATTTGAAATTATAAATCATCACTGTCATGATTTAATATGATATACAATCATCCCGCTTAGACGTTTTTTTCTTTTAAATGTGTTAAGTGAAATTCACCAAGCCAGATTGGTAAAAACCCAATGGAGCAAATATGCAACTTTGCGCTCAAAACTTTATTTCATGAACTTAAAGGAGAAGTACATGAAATGTCAATTTACTTGTAAATTTAGACTTAAAATACTCTTAAAAGTAGTCAACTGCTCCAAATGTTATTTCTTTAACCTTTTCCTAATCTGTCTTGACTCACTGACAGACTGGGGCATTTCTAGCATTTTTGTCAATCCAGGCAAATGTCTTGTGTCACCCCCTCCCCCTACAAAAAACCCCCCAAAAAAACACATATACACACACATAAACACACACATAAACACACACACACGAGAATATAAACCATGTGCAGTATAGAGTGATGCATAATATAGGGAGTCCCTGAAATACAAACAACCCGCTGATCCTGTCGCATTTCGCTGCACATCCCCTTCCTGCATTGCTCCAGCTTAGTGTATAACGGCATAGTAAAGAACAGCAGAAGCTGTGCTCTCACCTCTCCCCCAGAGTCCAGTGCTGTGCTTTTGCCTGTCCGCTCATAACTCGCCCTAGTGCCCAGCATCTTCTACCATAAGTAGCGTGATTACACAATACATGAGGAGAGTTAGATGCCAGCACTAGAGTGAGCAGAAAACAGACAGGATAGTCACACAGGCAGAGCACTGGACTCCAGAGAGGAGGTTAGATATACTTCTCCGTAATCCATGTCTGCACACGCAGGGGGCAGAGGTGGCAGAAGGATACAGAAAGAGGCACAGGAGACAGGAGGGACATGGGGACAGAGGGAGACACAGGAAGGGGGGCAGAGGTGGAATTGGGGACTGAAGGAGGCACATAGAGGGGACAGTAGGAGGCGCAAACATCCACAGGTTAAAATAATAATGAGGTTCAGCTTACCTTATCTTTAATCTAGAGGGGAGTGTACGCTGCATACAAGTTTAAAAATTGAAGTAAACCTGTTACGAGTGGCTGTAAAGGATTTATACTTACCTGGGGCTTTTTCTAATGAACATTGCATCAAGCTCTATCAGTATCAAAGATACTGAATAAGATGTTGTTGTCTTCTGGCTTTGGTCGTGCGCACTTTTGCGTATGCCTCTGAAGAAGTGGCCCCTAGCCTTGAACACGTCTCAGGCACTCTGGGAAATCCGTGTATGAAGCTACATGATGTTACTTGTTGTAGGAAACCAGAATAAATTTGTGAAATAATGTGATGTATTTTGTATACTAAATAAGACTTCAATGTAAACCCCTATTTGGGAATTGTGTGTGTGAGTGTGTGTGTATGTGTATATATACATATATATATACACATACATACACACACACATAATATATATATATATATATATAGAGAGAGAGAGAGAGAGAGAGAGAGAGAGAGAGAGAGAGAGAGAGAGAGGCCTGTGTGCCTGTAACAAGTGCTAGCACCTTAAATTCGTTACAGGCAGGTACCCAAATAACCTGTTACTCCTTTTCTATCATATAAGAGTAGCTTCAGGGAACAATATGGGAGAGGTGAGTATAATATTGTGTCCTTATAGGTTAATCTGTATCTCAGAGACCCACTTTAAGTAATCCTCATCTTCTCCTTTTTAGTGTGTGTGCTGCGGAGATATATACTTTACGGCATAGAGGTTTATTTGGGACTACGTAGACCATCTGGGAATTCATCAGATTTCACATTTAAATAAATGTTAGCAGATGTAAGGAAAAATAGAGCCAATTCAGGGAGACTTTTCTCTGGTAGATAAGATGTTGATAATGAGCACTTAGCTTTTACTATCTCTTCTGTTGTGATTTCTCATAAATAGATTCTATGTGAAAAGAAAAAAAAACTCCATTATAGCCCATAAAATTGGAGCTTAGGAAGCAATGTTGCTATCGGGATGTTCACTTATGATTTGTATAGGTTTTAAAAGTTATGGTTAAACCATCTTGATTTTTAAAGGACACCTGAAATTAGAAGAATATGTAGGCTGCCATATTTATTTCCTTTGAAACAATACCAGCCCTGCTGGTCTATTTGGCTGCAATAGTGTCTGAATAACAAGCATGCAGCTAATCTTGTCAGATCTCCCAATAATGTTAGAAACGCCTGATCTTCTGCATGCTTGTTCAGGGTCTATGGGTAAAAGTATGAGAAGCAGATCATCAGCAGGACAGCCAGGCAACTGGTATTGCTTAAAAGAAAATAAATATGGCAGCCTCCATATCTCTCTCACTACAGTGGTCCTTTAAAACGCATTGTCCAGCTTGTTTTCATAAAGTCTTCTAACAATTTGTCAATACTATTAACCTTCTTGGCGGTCTCGAGGTAAGCCGCCGCGGAGGATTTCTCAGGCCCTGCTGGGCCGATTTTCAAATTTTTTTTTTTTTAGAACACGCAGCAAGCACTTTGCTGCTGCGTGTTCGGGTCGATCGCCGCCGATGCACCGCTCCCCGCCACGATACAGGGCCCCCCCCGCATACCCCTTGCGCAACCTGGCCAATCGCCGCCAGGCTGCGTTTTGGGGTGGATCGCGACTCCCTGTGACGTCGATGGTGACGGGGAAGCCCTGAAGGAAATTCCGTTTAGAACGGGATTTCCGGATGGGCTTGATCGCTGGCGGCGATCGAATGGGTGGGAGGGAGGCCGCAGGAAGGGGGGGGGGGGAATCATGTAGCTAGCGCTAGGCTAGCTACATGATAAAAAAAAATTAGGCTTCAAAAACGGCCCGCGGTCGTGCAGCCACAGAACAATTGACCGCCAGGAGGGTTAATATATTATTACAGTGGAACCTTGGTTTGCGAGCATAATTCATTCACGAAACATGCTTGTAACCTAAAGCACTCTTATATCAAAGCAGATTTCCCCATAAGAATTGAGGGAAGCGCAGGTAATTTGTTCCACAATCCAAAAGGAGTTATAGTAAAATAGTATAAAATAAAGATGTCACTAAAACTAACAGCATCATTGCCATCTGTTGGCTCACCCCAACATTTTTTTGTGTGGCTTTAACCTCCTGGGCGTTACGCACGCCGGAGGGTTTGCAGCCGACAGTCCTCCATTATAATTTTAAGTGAGCGTGTAGTTGTAATATCTTCAGTTAGCACTAGGCTAGCTAGTAGTGGTGGCCGGCATCCTCAGATTACTTTTGATCCCCCCCGATCTCTGCTTAATACATTACCCAGCCTGGATCCAGCGATCTGCGCAGCCTCCCCGGACAGCTCCGCTCTTCTCTATGGGGAGGATCGCACATGACATCGGCGACGTCATGCGCAGACCCGATCCTCCCTATAGAGAGGACCGGAGATGTGCAGGGAGGCTGCACGATCGCTGGATCCAGGGGGGGGGGGGTATTGTATTTAGCGGCGATCGGGGGGGGGGGGGATCAAAAGTAATCTGAGGATGCCGGCCACCACTACTAGCTAGCCTAGTGCTAGCTAAAGCTATTACAGCTATTCGATCGCTTAAAATTGTAATGGGAGACTCCTGGGGACAGCCGGCGGTATGCCCGACACAGTGTTGGGCATACCGCTAAGGAGGTTAACAAGGAACTTATCCAATGATAGTTACTTTTGAGGATTTCACAGACGTGTGACTTTGCACAGTCTCTACACACTGTACATTAAGTACAACTAAGTACAATCCTGCAGCGCCAAAGGGAGAACTATTGGCTCAGTAGTGATGATGTGACGCATGTATACTTATTTTTGCTTGTGCATCAAGACGTTGCTTGTATATCAAGTCAAAATTTCACAAACCTTTTGCTTGTATTGCAAAGAGCTCTTAAACTACCGTATTTTTCGCTGTATAAGACGCACTTTTTCTCCCCCAAAAATAGGGAGAAAAAGTCCCTGCGTCTTATACGGCAAAGGCAGGGAATCCCCGACTTACGAACGCCCGCCGACACGAACCGCCGACCCGCCGCCATGTCGGGGATTCCCTGCCTTTCAGTGCCTGCTTGGGTGCCTTCCTTCCTCCCTCCCTCCCGCCCGAGTTTTCTGATCCCCCCGTCCGTCCCCGAGTGTCAATAGCGGCAACTTACCTTTCACATGCTCCCGCGCCGATCCCACATAATTGTGCTGCCCCCCGCTAGCATGCGCTCCCTCCCCCTTGCGGATCCGGCCCCCCGGGTGTGTGAAGTAGCGGCAGCTTACCTCCACGATGCGCCCGCGATGACTGGAGACATCCCTCTCCACGGCACTTCGCGCTCTAGTGACTGGCTTGAACTGTGCGTCATCAGTTCAAGCCAGTCACTAGAGCGCGAAGTGCCGGAGAGAGGGATGTCTCCAGTCATCGCGGGCGCATCGTGGAGGTAAGCTACCGCTACTTCACACACCCGGGGGGGCCAGATCTGCAAGGGGGAGGGAGCGCATGCTAGCGGGGGGCAGCACAATTATGTGGCATCGGCGCGGGAGCATGTGAAAGGTAAGTTGCCGCTATTGACACTTGGGGACGGACGGGGGGGATCAGAAAACTCGGGTGGGAGGGAGGGAGGAAGGCAGGGGGCCACAGGAGGACACATGGGGGGACAGAGGCGATATGAGGGGCAAGTGGAGACACATTGGGGGCCACAGGACTGGAGGACATGGGGGGCACAGAGGCAACATGAGGGGCAAATGAGGACACATTGGGGGCCACAGGAGGACATATGGGGGGCACAGAGGTGACATGAGGGGCAAATGAGGACACATTGGGGGCCACAGGAGGACATATGGGGGGCACAGAGGTGACATGAGGGGCAAATGAGGACACATTGGGGGCCACAGGAGGACATATGGGGGGCACAGAGGTGACATGAGGGGCAAATGAGGACACATTGGGGGCCACAGGAGGACATATGGAGGGCACAGAGGTGACATGAGGGGCAAATGAGGACACATTGGGGGCCACAGGAGGACATATGGAGGGCACAGAGGTGACATGAGGGGCAAATGAGGACACATTGGGGGCCACAGGAGGACATATGGGGGGCACAGAGGTGACATGAGGGGCAAATGAGGACACATTGGGGGCCACAGGAGGACATATGGAGGGCACAGAGGTGACATGAGGGGCAAATGAGGACACATTGGGGGCCACAGGAGGACATATGGAGGGCACAGAGGTGACATGAGGGGCAAATGAGGACACATTGGGGGCCACAGGAGGACATATGGGGGGCACAGAGGTGACATGAGGGGCAAATGAGGACACATTGGGGGCCACAGGAGGACATATGGGGGGCACAGAGGTGACATGAGGGGCAAATGAGGACACATTGGGGGCCACAGGAGGACATATGGGGGGCACAGAGGTGACATGAGGGGCAAATGAGGACACATTGGGGGCCACAGGAGGACATATGGAGGGCACAGAGGTGACATGAGGGGCAAATGAGGACACATTGGGGGCCACAGGAGGACATATGGGGGGCACAGAGGTGACATGAGGGGCAAATGAGGACACATTGGGGGCCACAGGAGGACATATGGAGGGCACAGAAGCACACATGAGGGGGCACATAAGGACACACAGGACACATGGGGGGGCACAGGAGGACACATGAAGGGCACATGGGGGGCACAGGAGGACACATGGGGGCACAGGAGGACATATGGAGGGCACAGGAGGACATATGGAGGGCACAGAAGCACACATGAGGGGGCACATAAGGACACACAGGACACATGGGGGGGCACAGGAGGACACATGAAGGGCACATGGGGGGCACAGGAGGACACATGGGGGCACAGGAGGACATATGGAGGGCACAGGAGGACATATGGAGGGCACAGAAGCACACATGAGGGGGCACAGGAGGACACATGGGGGGGCACATGAGGACACACAGGACACATGGGGGGCACAGGAGGACATTTGGGGGGCACAGGAGGACACACAGAAGGACACATGGGGATATGGAAAGCACAGGAGCACACATGAGGACACACAGAAGGACATGTACAAGACGCTCCTGGAATATGGACGCACCAGGTTTAGTATTTTTTTTTCCCTGGTTTTTGCCCTCCAAACTTGGGTGCGTCTTATATTCCGGAGCGTCTTATACGGCGGAAAATACGGGTAAGTTACGCTCAGTCCAAGATTTTATTGTACTTTAACCTATTTATAGAGGAGTGAAAAAAACTTCATCCAAAGTTGTACCTTTTTTCCCCTGAAATAACATTTTTCATTTTGTCTACTGCCCAGTACACACTTTCAATTATGATTGGCCAATCACTGACCAATTATTCTACCTCCATGTAGTATTAGGGTCAACAGATGCTAAATACTATGTGTAGGTAAACTCTCATACTACATAGAAATGGTAAAATTGGCCAGTAATTGGCCAATCGTAATTGAAGGTGTGTACCAGACTTTAGCCTGGTTCACTCATGCAATTATGATTGGCCAATCACTGGCCAAATTTACCACCTCCATGTAGTATGAGGGGCCAACAGCATTTGAATATTATAAACCGATTGTGTAGTTAAGCTCTCCTACTACTGTACTTGGAAATAGTAAAATTGGCCAATGATTGGCCAATCAAAATTGAAAGTGTGTACAAGCGTAGCAGTCACAGTTGAATCCGAGATAAACTTTTACTCATTGCATAATTGTGTTCCTTTCATATAGTTTATAGGTCATTCCTCAAGCCAAATACTTGTTTTTGTTTTGTTTTAATACTCTAATTTCCTATAAGTTAAACAAGCTTCGCCCACAGCTTTTTCAGAGTGCCTTGGCACTGTAGCAAAGGCTTATGGGAGCTCAGTCTGGGCAGGAGGAGGCTACTAGCCAGAGATTTCAGAGGCAGAGTGGAGGGGGGAGGAGGAGATTGAATTTGTCACAGGCTGAGCACTTGAGATGCTATCAGCTTGCCTGTGTGTAATGTGACAAAGAAAACATGGCTGCTTTCATTGTATCACAGGAATAAATAATCATAAACTGTTGGAGCTGATTGCAGCTAGATTTGCTGTGTAAACTTTAAGATATACTGTATACTGTATATCAGTTAGTTTTTCATCTCGGATCCGCTTTAAGTTTGAGGATTCTTTGGGTCACAACGTTGTTAAAGTATCGCGATTGCAGTGCTAGCTGCCATAAAACACAATCTGATCACCGTGTTAAAGATCTGGCATTAGTAAAGTGATGATTAGATTTTGAAAAATTATCAATCACCACATATTTATAAATAAGGCTTAAAGTCTAACCCCTGGCTCAGAAATATGACAATAGCGCAGTGTGATTATATATGTATCATATTTCATGTCACAGTACAAAGTAAGTTGCAGACTTGGTTGTTTTTAACAGAGGTGACATAAAACATAAATTTTGAGATCAGTGTCTCACAAATTGTACATGACAGGAAACAGAGTAGAGAACTCTGTTCATGCAAGTTTAGAAACGAAATGGAAAACATTAGAATAACCCCACTAGCTATGGTATTTCCTCTGAGTTAAGTTAGCCAATGTGGTGTGATATGAAGAACTAAAACAAGGTTATTTAAAACTGTTCACACCAGACACTGAAGTGGACAGCAGTTGGTTATGGCAAACCATAAGGGTTTAGTGGTTAGATTAAGACACCTTATTAGGGCATATATGTAAAAAAGGAACCTGGTACAAAGAGATGCCGTAGATAACCTCTAGTAGAACATTAGTAAAATTACTGATATTCTACTACTTAATTATGATAGTAAAATAGCAGTAATCTTTATTGATATTTTACTATGGCCTAACCTAAACCCTACTCTAACACAGAACCCTCCTTCTACAAATGCCTGACCCTAAGACCCCCCTTGGAGGGTGCCTAACCTTAACCCCCCTCCCCGGTGGTGCCTAATTGTAACCCCCTCTGCTGTGGTGCTTAAATTTAACACCCCCACAGCCCCCCGCCGTGGAGCTGCCTAACCTTAACCTCCTTCCCCTGGTGCCAATCTTAATTTCCTGCCCTCGTAGGCGGCAATGTTAAAGTTGCAGTTAATGGCTATAACACCATTAACCTTTTTACCTGCTTCAATATTGTTTGAGTTAGTGACTAAGACTCCCTGTAAATGAAAATAAACCTGTTAACATCTAAGGCAGTTTTTTTTAATTAGTTTGTTCATAGAACTAATGATGGCATGGAGAATCTAATAGAGCAAAGGGAACATGTTGACTGTTGCGATGCCTGATTAGCCGCCTATACATTTTCTGTGTTGAACATTCCATGAAAATACGTGTCCATTTTTCTTCTTCCTCTTTTTTATTTAAAGGAGGAAGAAGAAAGATGTGACTGTGAATTAAACAAAAGCCTGAATTAAATAAGCAACATGACAAGAATATAATTGCCAAAAAAGGCAGTGCGTGCAGTTCTAATAACTTTTGTAATGCAATATAAATATTTCAGATTTCGTATTTTTTCTTATTTTCTTCCTACCTCCTGAAACCGTGTTCAAGAGACTAGTTTTTGTAGGATATTAAAAAGACATTACGGTTGTACTTCGTAGCTCCGGCTACTGAGACTATTAATATGCAAAAGGTTATCCAATTATTATTTGCCCCGCTGTTTCCTGGCAGATTGTTAATGCTGGGATATGGAACAACACTCGCAATGTGAAAGGTCGGCATCTTTGTGGCGGGCTGTTGTGAGGTGATGCACCTGTCATCTTTTTTACATTTATTGTAGTCTGAGCTTCACATACACAAAGTCCTTCCTGGCCGAGTGCACAGATTAGGATAGTTGGAGGGGACTGTGGAAGAGAGAGGAAGATTAAAACTACAGTGTCTTTATCAGCAGTATTGTCTCCCAGAAATGGAGTATAATTTGCTGTGTTTTAAAACAATGGAATTTTTTTTTTTATAATTTAGTGCTTTACAGAGTATTTGGTCTTGTCATCAACTATTTCTAAGAGGGGTTTACAATCTAATCTCTACCATAGTCATGAGGTGCACATTTAAAAAAGGAGCCTGGAAAAAAGGGTGCCTGATGTAGCTGATAAACATGATTTGGTTTATAAAAAGGTGCCTTTTTTGTAGCCGATGAGCGTGACTCTTTTTTTTTTTTTCAAAAGGCACCGGATGTAGCCACTAACCTACCTAATAAAACCCCACAGTCCCTGTGTACCCTGTCCCTGTGTCCGTACAGAATGAGGGCGGGGGGGGGGGGGGGGGGGGGCGGCCGTTGGTGCATGTGGCGAAGAGTGTGGTGGGGAGCGTAGCCATGCGTGCAGCGGGGGGAGTGCTACTGTGCGCGTGGCCGGGAGTGCAGGCAGGTGCCCTTGGGAAGGGGTCGCGTCCCAGCCCTAGCGCCTGTTTTCTAACTAATTAATTAACTAGTTAGAATATAAAGCTCTAACTCTAACCTTAACCCCCCCCCCCATGGTAGTGCCTAACCATAACCGCCCAGGTGGTGTCTAACCTTAACCCATGGAGGTGTGTAACTTTAACCCCCCATTGTGGTGCCTAACCTTAACTCCTCTTCTGATTTTAAAAGATTATGAAATTGGAAGATCCATCGGCCTGCAATATCGAGTAATGTATATAAAGATAAGTATAATATCAGGTATGTAAGTGGCTGACTCAGTCCTGACTCAGACAGGAAGTGACTACAGTGTGACCCTCACTGATAAGAAATTCCACTGTTTACCTCTTTCTTGCTCTCAGAAGCCATTTTCTGCTAGGAAAGTGTTTTATAGTTAGATTTTCTTATCAGTAAGGGTCACACTGTAGTCACTTCCTGTCTGAGTTAGGACTGAGCCAGCCACTTACATACCTGATATTTAACTCCTTCAGGCAGAGAAAGAAAACAAAGGAACACTGTATAGGTATTTGTGTGCTAGTCACTGTACATACCCATGTCTATCTCATCATGTCACATGTTAGTTCGGGTATCCTTTAAGTATGCTGCCGTGTTCATGTGCTTAGTTGGCTGTCCTTTGCAGACACTAGTTTCTAATTATGCATTCCACTATGGGCAAATGTTAAACTTTATTTAAAAAAAGAAGACAAAGGAAAAACAGTCGCTACATTTTCTTCTCTGCTAGATTTATAAATTGATTCTGTGGCGCATTGTCTATTGCCAGAGGAATTCAAAGCCAGAAGAGAGCAACTCTAAGTTCCTAACAAATATAATTATCGAGAAAGTGCAGTAGAAGTTTATCTTATTGGTCAATTAGATGAAACCTTTTTATTGCCACAACGGGAAAGAGTTCTTCACTCGAAGGATGATCAGAATTTCTATTTCTCGGCCTCAGAAGATGATGGCCAGCATTATTAGTGAAGGTCCTCAGGTGGGATACCTTGCCCATTAGAAATTACATCTCCAGCTATCATTAGTAGGATTCATCGATGGCGGGATTGATCCAGTGCATTAATGTCATTGATTGGGCTACAGAGGATATTTTTAGCGTGTTCTAAACAGTGAGCATAAAGTGCTGCTTTCTCTTGCTTTCTTTTCCTCCAGATGATAAGCATTGGCATTTTAAAGATAACCCAAGCTGAGAGGAAAATGGAAAGACCATTGTTGAGACCCTCTTGAAAATATTATTAACTGTGCAAGTGCGCTATTAACTTTATTAGACCCTTTTCACACAAGAGGCAGAACTGCGCGCTTATCGGGCAGTTTAGCCTGCTGTCTCCAACCACCGAATGCCTTCTGCTTTGCAATTTAACGCCTCTGACTGGCAGGCAACCTGCAAGCACCAACATACGGTACGGTTACCTGGCAGCAAAAAAACCCTCACATCATGTCATGTGTGGGTGCAGTCCCTACCCATGCACTGCAGGTGCCAAGTACTAGCGAGCACCCAGCCAATGCAAAGGAGCAAGTATACATAAAAGATTCTGCCACCCAGAGCCGGGACAAGCTCCTCCAGCACCCAAGACTGAGACACCAAAGTGCGCCCCTCCATCCCTCCCACTCTAGCCGTCACACACTGATTGCTATTAGACTAAGAGGGCCACAGGGCTCACAACCTCCCCAACACCTTAATATCTAGTTATCTGGCTTGCAGTCACTGTCATGTATCCCCTTTTCTTATTTCTTTCTGCTTCAAACACAATTAGGAATGACAGCTGAATGAATTCTGCGCCCCCTCCTACAGTGCGCCCTGAGGCTGGAGCCTCTCCAGCCTATGCCTCGGCCCAGCCCTGCTGCCACCTACATCTGTGTTCAAGGTGTATGACATAGAAACGGACAATTTGGGTGCAAGCAGCACCAAGAAAATTTGGGCTCTGCCATAGGTGATCATATTAAAAAATGAAATACTGGCTGTAACTGGAAATGTTGTCTACTAGATGGCAGAACTCTTTTAATGGTACTTGTTAAAGGAAACAAAAATGGGAAAAGGAGAATTCATAATGGTGTAGTATGTTAGGATTCAGAAGTAGAACACATTAAAGGAATACTTAAGTGTCCTAAAAAAAATGACACGGTGAGGGCACCGTTCAGCTGCAGGGGGCTGAGGGGAGCCCCGGGTGAGTCATTTTTCTAGGACACTTAAGTTTTCTTTTAAGTGAATAATTTATACTCACAAACATGGGTTACCAATCAGGCAACCACTGTAAAGGCAGGTGGGGAGATTAGACCTGACCCCACTAAGGTTAAGAAGTCACCCTCTGTAGACAGAAAGAAAACTGGTAATACCCCTCCACCAAGGGTGGACTAGACTATAAACTGTAAGTTGAAACAGAAGGGCCATTACAAGTATCAAATATGTTAAAAACTGTTTACTGATTGGGGACTTAAAGAGAACCCGTAACCAAGAATTGAAATTCATCCCAACCAGTAGCTGATACCCTCTTTCCCACGAGAAATCTATTCCTTTTCTCAAACGGATCATCAGGGGACTCTGTGTGGCTGATTTTGTGGTGAAACCCCTCCCACAGTGTGATGTCAGTGCCTCACAGCACTGAGGTACTGACATCACACTGTGTGAGCCTTGCTGCATTGTGAGAAATAACAACTGTTTACAACTGCCAAAAAATCAAGCAGCATCTCCTTCCAGTGACATCACCTGCCAGCAGTAAAAATGTCACCAGGTGATAAATGTCAGAATGTAAATCGGGGAGAGGAAAGAGTTTAAAATTGGCAAACACTGACTAAATAATGTATTCCTCTTTAAGACCACCACCCCCACCCTTTTTGGACACAATCCTGTTGATTTTTGTCAACCGTTAGCTTTATTTGAGTACTCCACAGAACGTACTGTAGCAATGGTACTGGGCATGCTGGGAGCAGCAGTTTGGCTATACTGTAGCTTAACTCCGGTGTAAAATAGCAGCAAGTGGGCGGTGGTTTCTTAGTGTTAGGCTACGTTTTCAATGTGTCGGCATCTGTGTGCGAGACACAATGCCTGCACTTTATGTAATGAGAGAACGCATAAAAATCCCTCTAGCTGTGTCAGCTACGGGGATTCACATGCGTGATGCAGTTTTATGTTGCAAATGTGATTTTTGCCCTGCATGCAAATTTGGATTCAGCCTATTGATTTCCAATGGGCTGTAAAATTACACCCGAATTTGCTATGGAGAAATATATAGAAATTGCAATAGCAGAAACTCGGCCTAAGGAGGAGTAGGTTGGGGCTGGTTAGTGTTTGGGAAAATTCATGTGAGAGTTAGGGTACAGAGGGTGATAGAACATTGCTAAAAATACAGATATTCTACTAAAGGACATAGTAGGAAATCTGTAAAATTACTGGTATTCTACTGTCTCTATTTATCGCCCATTTTTTTGCATAGACACGTGTGACACACACACACTAGAGCCAAATGAGCCAAAGGAAGAATAGATAACAGATAATAGTGTAACGTAAGACTACATTTGTTATCTATATGACTTCATTCTGATTAATTTGTTGATGTTTCCAATCAGGCTAATTAGAAATGTCAATACTTCGATTACCAAAATGACCCAACCGTATGCTTTCCGTATTAATTTTGCTTTTGCTGGATTCAGTATGTTTTTATTTTTCAGTAAAAATAAGGAGAAAACTAATTGGGTCAAAAGACTGTAGAACAGGTGTGTCTAATATTATTGATGCCGAGGGCTACAGGATTATTATTATTATTAAATGTAGATAAATGCTGCAAGTCTTTTTATGTTCTTAAAGTGAATGGGAACCCATATTTAAATAAAAAAGTCAGATACTCACCCAAGGAGAGGGAGGCTCTGGGTCCCATAGAGCATCCCCTCTCCCAGTCCACACTGTTGCGCTGGCTCCCCGTAGCGGTATTCGACCGTTTCGGTCAAATACCGCTTTTTCCCGGCCAAAGGTAGGCTTTGGAAATGCTTCGGTAGCCTGAGTGCTCCCGAAGACGGGCTGCTGTACACTGCGCATGCGCGAGCGCCTACTATGACGCACTCGCGCGTGCGCAGTGTGGAGCCGCGAAGTCCCCTCGGTGGAGGATGTGAAAGGGGGAGCCAGCGCAGCACCGGGAGAGGAGAGGGAAGGCTCATTAGGACCGAGCCTTCCCTCTTCTTAGGTGAGTATCTGACTTTTTTAAATTTAAATATGGGTTCCCATTAGCTTTAAAGCGAGTCTGCGGTGAAAACAAAACAAAATAGACACTCACCTAAGAGAGAGGGAAAACTCTAAGTCCTATAGTCCCCGCATTCCCCTGCAGGCTCCCCTGTTAGCAGTCTATGACCCATGAGTTGTAGACTGCTCTCTTTGACATTGGGTGTGCTTTGGGACTCTATGGAAGCACTCAGGCTTCTGAAGACAGGCCACTCCATACTGTGCATGCACCCTCTCTCGAACACTCCCGCATGCGCAGTACAGAGCCGCCTGTCTTTAGGAGCCTGAGTGCTTCTGAAGACTTCCGAAGGCTCTATATGACCCAAAGCCTTCATTGTCCTTAGGTGAGTATCTGTTTATTTTCTCTACTTTCCCTTCAGACATGCTTTATTAATGAACTTTCCATTTCAATCTGCAGCCTGTTAAAAATGTCCAAAATGGTCAGTAAGCATGGTAAAAGTACTTTTTTGAGCACTGTTGCTAGGAGACTGTCCAGAAACTCCCACTTTCCTGCAGGAGGAATTAGCTGCACAGGGCAAATTATGTTTTTACTCATTTTCAATACCTGGGCTATTTCTTGGCATTTTATGGTAATGTACATAATCACAATTATTGATTATTCTACAGCAATCCTCTGGATTAATTTCCACATTGAGTATGCATTTTTGTCTGACTTGAAATTTCTAAAAAAATTGAATCAAATTTTCACAGCATACACATTTTAACAAAAATAAGAACTTTCTTGAAATATTGTGTTCTCATGACCTTTTGCATGAATGCACATACATTTTCCTATTCTCATGCCCATAGACTTCAATGCATTTGGTGAAAATGAGTTTGCCCATACACACACACACATATATATATATATATATATATATATATATATATATATATATATATATATATATACACACACACCGTATATACTCGCATATAAGACGACCCGCATATAAGCCGAGGTACCAACTTTTCCCTCAGAAACCAGGAAAAAAGTGATTGACTCGCATATAAGCCCCCTTCACAGTAGCTACATGTGCCACCAGTACAAGTCAGCCTCCATCACCATATCCAGATGTGCCCCAAGGATGATACAGCTTTGTCTCAAGGCCCCACTAGATGGCATCATAGATATGAGACACAGCATTTGCAACACAGGAAGAATCCCTGATCATTGCATCGCTGACACATTGCTTGCACGCGCGGCTCTACAAGACAAGGCACACAGGTAGGTAGGCACAGACACAGCAGGGAGCCAGTAACAAAACCTGCCCATAACAAAACCTGCTCCACCAACTGTTCTGCTCCACTGACTCGCATATAAGCCGGGGGGGGGGGGGGGGGGGGGGTAACTTTGCAGCACATTTTTTGTGCTGAAAAATTAAGCTTATATGCGAGTGTATGTATATATATATATATATATATATATATATATATATATATATATATATATATTCCTGTGAAGATGTGTTTTTTCATGTCCATAAATTTCAATGGATTTGGCGAAAAGGCGTTTTCTTGTGCACAAATTATTTTGAAAATGTTCTCATTTGTGGAAAAATGTGAAATGTTTAAAAAAATTGGTTCCTCCAGGCATTTTGACCATACAAACCTTTCTATAGTTCCTGTATTGTGATTAGGAGCTTTTCTGACCCAAAGGAAATTTTAGGAATCTTTGGCTTATTTTACATTCAGTTTCTCACACATTTTCTCAAAAATGTCATCTCTGTATATGTTCCTGTTGCATTCACTCCACTTCCTGTCAGAATAGGAAATGAAGTAAATACAGGGACATATAATAATAATCCATCAAAGTTTTTCAAAAGCCGTCAACACTATCAAAAACTATGATAATATTATAAGCTGAACTGGGATTTGACATCCTGCGGTTTTAGCTATTTTTGTATTTATAATTATTTATCGACTGATTCATTCCATTGTTCCCTAATCCTCATTGAAAATATACATGGGAATATAGCCCCTTGAACACAGTATGGATTTAGAGAAGAAAATTAGATGACAGAAAATTGCTTTACATCCGAGATAATGAAACAAATGTTTATAAGAGAATTGCACATTCCTTTATATGCCTTTCCATAATTCCTCTGCTAGACTGGCAGTGCTAAACTGCTCTATAGAGCCATCTGTTCCCGCGCCACAGGAGTTAGAGATGTCAGGCATTAAAGTGCAGTCAGAATTAGAGTCCCAGAAGAGAAGACAGAGCCTCTCGGGACGATCCATTGTAGGAGTTATAGATTTAGGAGAAAGCAGTGAGTGGGAAAAGACGTTAAAATCCCTTGGCTGCTGTAAGCAAGAACACTAGGCACATTGTATATATTGAAGCTGCAAGGCAAAAGCATTGCAAATATCAGGCGTTGACTTACAGAAACCGGTAAGAAGAATTCTGAGCTTCTAGTCCTTATGTCTTTACAGATATGGTTGCTGAACCTGTCTTCATTCTGCCCTTCCTGATGTTTTTCAGCACTGAAAAGCATAAATGACTGAAAAAAAATCGTTTGCAAGCCTGAAATAATCTTTGTCACCCTTGCTCCCTTCTGGTATTATTTATTCAATAATGTCAGCTAAAATATTATGCTGTACAATAAAAATACAAGACAAGACACAGAACATTTATATTGCACTTTTCTCCTGGTGGACTCAAAGTGACAGAGCTGCAGCCACTAGGGAACGCTCTATAGGCAATAGCAGTGTTAAGGAGTCTTGCCCAATGTGTCCTCACTGAATAGGTATTGACCAGGAAGAGCCAATATTTGAACCCTGGTCTCCTGTGTCGGAGGCAGAGCCCTTGACCAGTACACTATCCAGCTACACTATCCAGCCATAAAGAGGGGGTGCAAGTGACACATTTGGCTGGTTTAGGTAAGATGGGGCATAGAGTAAACAGGAATCTGGGGTCCTTCATATTTTAAGGCTGCGCTGACAATAACGGGAAATGTCATGCATAAACACCAGCACCAATGACTGTAAGGATGTTATGTATTGGGGAGAGCCCACTAATGGACCCTAGTGAGTATACTGATGACCTCTGTTAGAATTTCAGTTGAAGTCAGGCACCATCTGGATTCTCCTCTTAACCAGGGGGCCTAGTTCAACTTTTTGTACTAAAAGAGTATTACTAGGCAAACACCATTTTTTTCTGCTTTCTCTTATAAGGGGAAATCAAGTAAAGGAACCTATGGATGTTCAATAATGGTCTTCTGGATTGTTCTTTAGTTATTGCTCAGGGTGACCGTTTTAAAAATGATTGATGTACTGACACACAGCTCGAGAACAACCTGCTTTGTTCTAAAGAACTGGGGAGGTTAAGTGGGAGGAGCTGAACAAAACTTGGCATAGGTCTTTTAGAAGGACCACAGAACAACTTCAGAGACACCTAGATTGACCCTATATTTTTCCCCTAGACCATTTTGAACAGTTAATGCTTGGGATTGAAGATTTTGTATTTATATACAGCTTAAAGCCTATTTTCACATTTTTATATTCTATACTAGTAAGAAGGCCTGCCCGTTAAAAAACGGGTGCTAGGCCACGGCCCCTCCAGCCCCCCCCAACGTGCACACACGCATCCTGCTCGCCTGTTCCCCACCTCTGTCTGAAGTATATGCACACAGGGAGATGTTGCTTGCTTGACAGTTTGAAAAAGCTGTTATTTCCCATAATGCAATGAGGTTCACAGACAGCAAACTGTCAGGTCTGGAAGCAGGGCACAGGGACACAGGGGGACACAGAGACTCAGGGGTTTTATTATATAGGATTCCTTCTTCTCTAACATGCCTAAGAACCATACACTCTTAAACCCCACCCCTCACGCCATACTCACCTCAGCTTTGCCTTTAAATGCATCTGTCCTGAGTCTTCTCTCTCCCACAACCCCCGATGCTGCATCCTAGATGTTTTGCCTTGTTTTTGCTCCCATATCACCACCCCACTGACTGAAACACATTGGAGTAAACGATGCAAACCATACCTCCATCACCGAATTTACCGGAGGGGGGGGGGGGGTACATCTGAAGGCTCAGGGCTACATCTCCTTTTTAAGTGGCATAAAAAGGGAGAGTTAAGCGATGCATGATCCTTGAAGTCACTGTAGAAGGTAGGAATTATAGGAGGTAGGTGGCAAACTGGCAATAACGAGAGCTTTACTCGTCCTGCCCTGCGGGTTTGTAGCGCTCACTGTGCTACTCTGATAAGGCGTGTTAGCTTTGATAAGACGTGTTATCTCTGATAAGGCATGCTATTTGTGTTAGTGAATCAAGCCCATTGACTTCACACTCAAACTCTAGTTTTTATCTAACCGCTTCCATGGAAGAATATTGCCTTCCAAAGACCTAGGGGCCCATATTCAATAACCTTTTCTCCTGATGATATTCCTAGGTGATATTTTTACACCTTCAGCCATATGCAATTCATGTTTTCTCCAAGGAGATATTTTTTCATCTTCAACTTATAATAACTTTTTATCACTTTGCAATGGAAAAAAAGTACCAAAAAGTAGGCGAAAAAGTACCGTACTTTCAAAATTATTTTGAGTATTTGTTTGCTTTCTGGTGGTTTTAAAAAGCATTTTATTTACAAGTTGTGAAAATATCACTCAGGTGAAAAGGGGAATTGCATATGGGCCCTTGTCAATAAAATATCTTTTAAATTACTAGCAAGCAAGAAAATACTCAAACTAATTTTGATAGTACTTTTTCACCTATTTGTTGGTACTTTTTCAACTGCAAAGTGCTGAGAAGTTAGTTTAAAGAGAAGGTGGAAAATGATCTCCTAGGAGAAAACTTAAAGAGAGTCTGAAGCGAGAATAAATCTCGCTTCAGACCTCATAGTTAGCAGGGGCATGTGTGCCCCTGCTAAACCGCCGATATCGCGCCGCTTAACGGGGGTCCCTTCACCCCCAAATCCCCTCGGTGCAGCAGGGGAGCGCTTCCTGGTTGGGGCAGGGCTAACCGCCGCAGCCCTACCCCACACGCGTCTGTCAGCGCGTATCTCTGCCTCTCCCCCGCCCCTCTCAGTCTTCCTTCACTGAAAGGGGCGGGGGAGAGGCGGCGATGCGCCGCTGATAGACGCGACTGGAGGCAGGGCTGCAGCCGTTAGGGCTGCAGCAACTAACGATTGCGGGGGTGGGTTTGGGGGTGAAGGGACCCCCGTTTAGCGGCGCGATAGCGGCTGTTTAGCAGGGGCACACATGCCCCTGCTAACTATCAGCTCTAAAGCGAGATTTATTCTCGCTTCAGAGTCTCTTTAAGAGAAAAAGTGAATAGTGGATACTTTAAATGTGCGACCCATTATTTTATTATTATTTTATTTTATTATTATTATTATTTTAGAAGAGACAGAGTTTGTGACATTCTACCACAGTATTTAACCTCCTTAGCGGTATGCCCGACACTGTGTCGGGCATGCCGCTGTAGAGGTTTTCCTGCCGACCGGCACTCGCCGGAACTAATTTATTTATTTAAATATGTAATTTAGATACTAGCTAGCACTAGGCTAGCTAGTATTGTGTGCCGGCACCCCCCGATTGCCCGCAATCCACCCACGATCGCCCGCTGGATACATTACCACGCCAGGATCCAGCGATCGAGCAGCCTCCAGCTCAGCTCCGATCCTCACTATGGGGAGAATCGGGAATGCGCACGATGTCAGTTACCTCAAGACGTCATGACATCATGTACGATCCTCCACATAGGGAAGTCTGGAGCTGAGCAGGGAGGCTGCGCCTATCGCGAGATCCCGGCGCGGTAATGTATCCAGCAAGCAATCGGGAATATAGGGGGGCTTTGGGAGGTGCCGGCACACAATACTAGCTAACCTAGTGGTAGCTAGTACCAAAATTACATATTTAAATTAATTAATAAGCGCGGGGGGGGGCATGGACAATGCAAAACCTCCTGAGCATCGTAACGCTCAGGAGGTTAAACAATTGCATTTATATATTTCAATGAATATTACCATTAAGTCTTTTAACAAGGCTAAATATATTCAGTGGTGAAATGCTTAAGATTGATCTGACCTTTATGTGCTCAAGAACCTTCATTTTAATGAAATGAGTTTTAGTCATCCCCATACCGTAGAAGAGAGTGTAAGTGTCAGTGGCTACATAAAAGTATCATTATCTACATTTTAAAAAATATGACTGTTCAAAGATCAGACTCCTTATTATGTAGCTGATTTATGAAAGTTTCTGAAATACGAACTTAATGTATTGCCCAATACCGTAAGTAGTCAATCACGTCCAAGATTCTGGATTTCGGTTGTTAGATTATAGTGTGGGCTTCAATCTGCCTGTTAAACAGTTCATATTTTATTCACTTTAACAAATGGAAATTTGGGCACAATTCCCCTACTGGGCGAATCATATTTATTGTTTGAAAAACCACTTCTCACTCTTGTTTTTTTTTCCAAAATACATTATAAGAAAAGGAGACCTGGTCAATGTTTTAAAGGGACTCCGAGGTCAAAATAAATAAGAAAATAGTACTCACCTGGGGCTTTCTGCAGCCCAGTGTAGGTCGGGACGTCCCACGGCGGCCTCCTGGCTCTTCTCCCAAGGCCTGTCCATATATCGGCCGAGTGTCGGGCTCCTTCTTCCGTATAGGTCATAGCTGATGTCACACGCTGGCCGCCTCGCGTCATCACGGCGGCCGGCGTGACAGTACGGCGCATGCTCGGCCGAGTGTCGCGGGGAGCCGCCGGACAGCCATATATGGACAGGCCTTGGGAGAACAGCCAGGAGGCCGCCGTGGGGCGTCCCGACCTACACTGGGCTGCAGAAAGCCCCAGGTGAGTACTATTTTCTTAAACAACAAGTGTCAGCGCCAAGGCAGAAGGCGACCGCAGCCGAGAAGGACAATGTCCAAAAGTCCACACAAGCAATGAATATATAAAGTCAGCGCAGGTCTATAGTAATACAGCTTTCGTCATTTTCTGGTATACAGGATCTTCGAACAACAAGGTAAAGAAGCAAGGCTTACCAGATTCCAACAACCCACATTATAAGGTTGTAAACGAGTTTGATAGATGGTCCGCAGAACTTTCAAATGGTGTCGTTTCACCAGCGATGTTGCACACCACAGATTCCTCCGGAATATATTAGATATCCTGAGGTCGCAGAGACTCGCCAAAGAGGAGTCCAGTAGGATAGTGACATGAAAGAGATGTACGGCACATCTAAGTGTAAACCGTCTTTATTACATAACAAGTGAAACAATTTAAAAACAAGGATAAAAGAAACTCACATACGGGGCCCGTGCACTGGGAACCCCGAAAAAGTAGCGCGCATAAAATGGTCAATAGAAGACCTCAAATAAAATGGTGCCGCCTGTCGCCTTCCCTTCCCCAGGGAAGGGAAAACAAGGATAAAACAAGGATAAAAGAAACTCACATACGGGGCCCGTGCACTGGGAACCCCGAAAAAGTAGCGCGCATAAAATGGTCAATAGAAGACCTCAAATAAAATGGTGCCGCCTGTCGCCTTCCCTTCCCCAGGGAAGGGAAAACAAGGATAAAACAAGGATAAAAGAAACTCACATACGGGGCCCGTGCACTGGGAACCCCGAAAAAGTAGCGCGCATAAAATGGTCAATAGAAGACCTCAAATAAAATGGTGCCGCCTGTCGCCTTCCCTTCCCCAGGGAAGGCGACAGGCGGCACCATTTTATTTGAGGTCTTCTATTGACCATTTTATGCACGCTACTTTTTCGGGGTTCCCAGTGCACGGGCCCCGTATGTGAGTTTCTTTTATCCTTGTTTTTAAATTGTTTTACTTGTTATGTAATAAAGACGGTTTACACTTAGATGTGCCGTATATCTCTTTCATGTCACTATCCTACTGGACTCCTCTTTGGAGAGTCTCTGCAACCTCAGGATATCTAATATATTCCGGAGGAATCTGTGGTGTGCAACATCGCTGGTGAAACGACACCATTTGAAAGTTCTGCGGACCATCTATCAAACTCGTTTACAACCTTATAATGTGGGTTGTTGGAATCTGGTAAGCCTTGCTTCTTTACCTTTTTGTTCGAAGATCCTGTATACCAGAAAATGACGAAAGCTGTATTACTATAGACCTGCGCTGACTTTATATATTCAGTACTATTTTCTTATTTATTTTGACCCCGGAGTCCCTTTAAGTCTTATTTTTATTATTAGACAAGACAAATAACACTTATATTGCGCTTTTCTTCTGGCATTGTATCATTCTCTAATATTTGCAGTTTACAAATCACACTCTATATTTTAAACTATGAAACCTAGCAGAACGGATGACCCTTTGAACTTGCCTACTGTAAGACCTTATCTGAAGTTGTCTCTCACTGCTTCTTTGATGTGTATGTGCTTCAGACAACAGCACTGTAGCTGACCCAAATTGGGTCAGAGAGTTCAGAGAAGCTCTTTTGCGTAGATAACTGACATTTCATAACTCTCCCTGTACTGGAAACAATATGAGACTCATATCTTTGCTACTAATGTTCTGTTTCTCAGCTGTACTACCCATACAATTCATTACATCATAAGTTTATTTTCACTTCAGATTCCATTTAAGAGTGAGTGGTGGAATTTTAAATGTATTGATTTCAAAGGGCAAGTTGGAATTTAGGTGATGTGAATGCAGGAAGATCGCTGTTCAGGTGGCTTATAGAGTAGAATGGGCAGGCTGGGTGGGAGGTCCCTTCCAACCTGCCTGTCCAGTTCTCTATGTTCTGCAAGGCAGTAACATCAGTATTGTGCCCAGATGGTAAGTTTGGTTTCATGAACCCTTGACAGCTGCCTCTGGTGCTAGGTGTAAGCTTAGTTTGCCTAGAGCTAACTTTGGCCCCAGCATCCAGATGAGGACTAGGTTAGGGAAACATCAGTGAGTGAGGAGCATTTTATTATTAAGCACCAGGTGAGTGATAGGTTAGTGATGGGTACCAGGTGGGCGTACATATGTTATCACCGATGGGAGACTTGGGCGCAGGGTACAGCCGGAATATGGCTTATCCTGCTGCTGCACAAGTCCCAGCGATGTTAATTACTCTTCCCCCTCTAGGTCCACGTGGATAGTGGGGAATTATATAATTCTGCTTCCAGCTATTGCTATCATGTGACATTGCGGTTTGTGTTAGGCACCAGATGGTGTTAAGCTACGGTCAAGTATCATGAGAAGGTTTAACTAGTAAGGGTTATGGTAGTGTTTCTAGTCAAGTGAAGGTTAACTTAGTGTTAATTATCAGGGGAGAGTTAAGGTGAACCAAGCTCCATTTTTAGCACCCAGGGCATCTCAATAGCACATTTAATATGCATGCCAAAAATGCACTCATTAATAATAAAAAACCTTAAGTTTCACCTTTTTCTTTTTACATTTAAAAGTTAAGCAGAGGGTTTCATTAGCCTACTTCTGAGGCCTGCCCAACGGCAGAAGTTTCAGGCAGATAAGCACTGAAATAATTATTTTATTGCACACATTAGCAGAGAGCAAACACGAAAGCTTTCATCAGCACAGGGGTGGGTAGATTGGACACTGTGCTTCAAAGAGTTTACAGAAGTCACAGATGCCATCTTCTCACCTTCTCCTGGACATATAATAGGCATCTAGAAGGAGAGGGGAGAGGGGAACATGGCAGCGCCTATAGCTTTTAGAAACCATGAAAAAAAGTGGTGCTTGGTTCCCTTTAATCCTCAATCCAATATTCCTACAAGAAGATGCAAAAATATGGATTATCTGATATTCTGAACTGGACACCTGCGTCCCTAGTCTCATCAGTGGCCTCTAGTGGTGGGAGGCAAGACAGGCTCTCATCATGCTCATCACGCTCAGATGTCTTTATTTTGTTGCTGCTTCCAAGACTACTTAGGCTCTGTATATGTGTAAACATGTGTATGCCCTTACCCTATAAAGCATTCTATGTCTAGGGCAGATCATTGCTGAATAAGTATTATACAGCAGACGTGGTTATTTAACGGAGCTTATTTTTATGATGACAAGATGACTGTCGATAAAAGCCTCGAACACACCTGCGGCAACGTCTGCAACACACCCACGATCTGCAAGAATTTGGTTTACAAATTAAATCAATTCAATTTGTCATGGATCCATGATTCATGAAATCAAGTGCCTTTATTTGCATATATAATTCAAGGTGGCTAAAAGTAAAAATCAGAATTTGTTTTATGCCTCATTATAATACAATGCATCTTGTATCGCAGATGTCTAGTTAAAAAAAGAAAGTTAAATAAATAAATAAAAGCTATCATCCGTCTTGGCTTCTAAGAAAACAAAGGGGGGGAAAAAAAGATATTTTTGTAGCTTACAATAGTATATACATGTGTGTAATTATTT
This sequence comes from Hyperolius riggenbachi, assembly GCF_040937935.1. NCBI lineage: Eukaryota > Metazoa > Chordata > Amphibia > Anura > Hyperoliidae > Hyperolius > Hyperolius riggenbachi. The sequence goes on along the minus strand of NC_090647.1, from coordinate 506,748,400 downwards.
ATTTATTCTTCATGTATTAATCTGCCTGCCTAATTTCTACAATGTTACATATCCATATTTCATTTTAACATCTGCACTTAGTAGGTGGCAATTTCAAAAGCACAGTGCAAGCTCCCTAAGTACGAAGCAGGTGGTTTTGGTGCAAAGTGCTCAGCACCGAGTGCTGAAACTAGGCACCGCTACAGCAGTAATGCTATAGTGCGCGATGCACATAAGGGTAATTTGAGGTTCCATGATCACCGGACCCTGAATTACTTCTCCCTCCGTGTTGCTACGACTTGGAGGGGGAATAGTATTTAACGCCGCCGGGGATTTGAGCGGCAGCATCATTCGGTTCACCCTGCGCCCAACTCTCTGGTGGCGTACTGATACGTACGCCCTAACTACTATGGCCCAAATGCAATTCACTTTTTCTCCTGAGTTTTAACTTAAGTGAAATTTTTACAACTTATCATAAAATGCATTTTAAGCCACCAACAAGGAACTCAAAATATATCTGATGGTACTTTTTCACCAACTTTTGGATACTTTTTCAATCGTAAAATGCTCAAAAGTTAGTTTAAAGAGAAGATGAAACTTATCTCCTAGGAGATAATTTAGGTGAAAAAATGAATTGCATCGGGGGCCTATATGTATAAAACTGATATGATTAACTAACTGCTGTTTGTAAATAGTGTATGCTCAAGTTAGAATCAGACCAACAACATAATACCGGCCTAAGTGCAAGCATGTCTCTGCTAGGGATGGGCGCATTAATTTTAAGAAATTCGGAATTCTAACTGTTGCATTGGAATTTTGCAATTTCAAAAGTTAGACAAAAATTGTGCATGTGATGATTGCATCAGTCATAAAAATGTCTACAGAGCTTGCTCAGTGGACATGAATGTGAAAATTGTAAGCCAAAATGTGAAAAATCTAATTGAATGCTAGTTTAATAAAAAAAAAAAGGTGAGAATGGTTATTTTGACACCTAATTCATACTGCTAATACGAATAGCAAAGGGAGCCTGAACAGTATAGCAATGATATGACATTGCACCATCACACCAGATATGCAACAAAATGCCCCACTGTAAACATGGCCTTAAAGTGTACCAGAGCCTGCAGGAAAAAACAGATTTGATACTTACCCGGGGGCCTCCTCCAGCCCCATAAGCACATGTAAGTCCCTCGCTGTCCTCCCCCTGTCTGACGTTAAGCCACAATCAACCCCGGTAACTGGCTAAGTCGCTACAGTCAGGGTCTTCTGGTCATGCACGGCCCTTCCGTGAATGCGTAGAAGACCCTGATTGACGTGACTGAGCCAGTTACCAGGGCTGTTTGCGCCTGAATGGCAGACAGGGGGAGGACGGCGAAGGACTCACATGTGCTTATGGGGCTGGAGGAAGCCCCAGTTAAGTATCAAATCTTTTTGCCTTGCTGCCTCTGGTTTCCTTTAAAGCAAACCTTTGAATTTGCAAACAAAATCCTTACCTCTCCCTCCACCTTGCCGTTACTTTTCTGTGTCCTTCTGAAGCTCGCCCGAACTGCACATGCACAGACCCACTTGAGCTTTGGTGGAAAAAGCCGACCCCCATCAGGTCATGCTACAGCGCATGCACCCTTGTCTATCTTTTCTGGAGGACACATCGCTAAAAAAGGTCAGTGAAGGAGGACAGGGAAGCCTCGGGATTATCCAGAAGCTTCCCTCTAGAGGTGAGTACCACTTTGGTGCACTTTTTCGCTTTATGTACGCTTTTTTATGTATGCTGTAATCTTCCTATCCACAAGAAAGGGGAAGGCAAAAAGTACACCAAAATGGTCAGAAACAAGACTGCACTCAGTTATGTACCACTACAACAGACATTCACACCTGTCATTATTTCTGCATGTGGTTTACCAAATGCATGAATTTGCGTTTTTCCGGGTATTGTTTTAGGAACGGTTTGGCAATTTTTCGATGTTAGTAATCCAATTTTCATTTTATGATTGTTTTCTTGAATGTCAGTGATGTTAATACATAAAAATGTATCTGAATAACTTCAAAATCCTGCATGATTTTTGGTGTCAAACTTGATTTTTTAAATGCGATTTTTCTGCATTGCTATTAATTTGTATTGAAACACAAATTGCAGCTTGCACATAAAATAAGCAAAACGTTATTCACATATGAACGCACAAAAACGTTTTATTGTTAACCGTGCCCTAATACTTTTTCCATTTTCCAACGGATGTCACATTCAAAAAAGTAAAATATTTTGTATCAGGTGTACGGCCTACGTGCTACACCTATGCTCTGAATGCTATTTGGTTCAATATATGACAGTTTCTCTTTCCTTTCACTATGAAGGCAAGTTTTAAACTGTAAAATTTCTTCTCTTGGCGCAAGCCTGATTTCATTGAACTTACTAATAAGGTAAACAAATCCAGCTGCAGACCCTAATTATCATCAATGGCTTGCTAAAGATTCGGATACCAGAAGGCTTGCCAAGAGCGCTACTGAATGGATCTGTCTTCATTGCAAGTCTTTGAAATAAATACAGTAGGGCACATTTTAGCGAGTCCCGTATGAGAACGGGCATCACAGAATAAAAATTGACTAGTAAATTATTTAAAATAAATCTGACATTCCTGTTTATTTAACCTTTCGAACGTCATGTATTTTATGTATTGTAGCGTGATCTTTTTTGAGGGGTAGCACAATATTTGTTATGGGATAATGGGTTTGTGTTGTGATTTAATCCAGAACGTCCAGAATCACTGGAAAATGTGCGTACATGGCACTTAGAAAAAAAAATGACCTCTGTTAAAGGACACCTGAAGCGAGAAGAATATGGAGGCTGCCATATTTATTTCCATTTAAACAATGCCAGTTGCCTGGCTATCCTGCTGTTCTATTTGGCTGCAGTAGTGTCTGAATCACACCAGAAACAAGCATGCAGCTAATCTAAGTATAAATCCACTGTCACTTTAAATATTTCAATTACAATTTTGCACATAAGATGAACAACCCGGCGCTCAGATTGATTGCAGAAATAAGTTACTCTTCTTTCTGTTGAGATAATTTGCCACTTTCTGCACAAAACAACTAAATAGTGATGCATATTAATTTTACAGCCTTGCCAAGCTTTGCAACATAGGAATAATTTACTACAAGTAATTAAAGTAAATCTAAGATCTGAAAGGTCATTAGTGTTGGCAAATGGAGAGATTTATAGGGCTGAGGATGCCACCTGTTCCTCCTTTTTACCAGGACTACAAGACTAATAACTGCAGAACCGTAACCATCCGCGGATATCTCCTACACCGTCCTGCTAACGCTTTTCAAAAAGATCTTTTTGTTCCCGGTTTTAGAACAGTGAAATTAATCACAAGTGTCGCTAATGACTTCCCCTGAACAGACTTTCATCTATTAAAAAAAAAAGAAAGTCGTAGCTTTGAATTCTCTTATTAATTCCTCTAGCCGATTGTAATAACGTTAATCAGCGATGTTCAAACCGGATCAAATCCTTGTACACACAAGTTGATCCTTTAACGTTGAACAGAAGCTTTTCCCCGTCTGAGGGCCAGAAGTGACATAACTAGTTCTCTTATTACTTTTAGCACTTCTTTCAAATCTCAGCACAAGTACTTCAATTTAATAAGCTTTCAAGCAGAGTGTGTGAGCGCTGGAGTGTTATTGTCCCAAATCAGCACTTGATTAATGGTTCTCTTGCCACCCACTGGGGCCAAAGTTTACCTGAAGTACTCGTGGGCCTGGGTCTAGGGCATGAAGATAAAGTGGAACTAAACTTTTCAAATCAGATAAGTTAATCTCTGATTATAGTAGGAATAAAGAACACAATTTTATTCAACAGAAAAGGGAACTCTCTTACGCCCTTTAGGAGTAACTGTCGGGCATAAAATCAAAAATAAATTCTTTATTTTTATCTGGTAAACAAGTAATAAGGATGCTAACCAGGCAATCCAAAAGTTAAAACCTCTATTACTTTTCTTGTTGATAAATGATAATTCCCCAGTTTACCTGACTCTTATTTGGTACACACACAATTTGGTACACAAAAAGGAAGTTGCAGGGCCTGCTGGGTTGTCCTTTTTTGCTTCTGTACTTCCCCTCAGACTTAACTAATGCAGTCTGATTGGCTAAAGCCTCTTTCCCTCCCGTTTTCCCCTCCCACACCTCTGTTCCTCTCTGATTGGCCAATATTTCTCATACTGAGACATTATGCCACATGCCTTGAGAAAGGGGGACCCTGCGTGGCCCCTGAAACAATTGTCGGATATTATGTGGAATATTGCACAATAAAATGTGTGTTGCATCATAAATCAAAGACTGGTGTGCTGACGTATCCTACAGCTTCATGCTGAGACAATGCGCTTTCTATAGTGAAGGGTGGACAAATCAGGCAGAGGAGACTAAGGGAGGAAATGACATCAGAATTGGCTTAAAAATAGCCACACTTAAAATGGGAAATGCTAAGAAGAATTTTCTCTTTTTTTACTGTAGAAAAATCACTAAAATCAAAACGTGGACAGAGCAATACATATGTAAGTAGAGCAAGTGTTTATCTACTTATAGGCCTGGAACACACCAGAGGAGTTTTTCTGAGCGTTTTGAGTTTTTAAATCTGCTGCTAATGTTATCCTATGTGCCTGTGCACACTGGAGCAATGAGGTTTTGTAAAAACCCCATAGCATTACATTGGGAAGAGCTTTTGAAACCTCTAAAAGCTCTTCCCAATGTAATGCTATGGGGCTTTTTACAAAACCTCATTGCTCCAGTGTGCACAGACACATAGGATAACATTAGCAGCAGATTTAAAAACTCAAAACGCTCAGAAAAACTCCTCTGGTGTGTTCCAGGCCATACATGTGTTTTTTTTTCTGAGATAATATGGCTGACAGCTACTCTTTAAAGGACAACTGAAGCAAGAGGGATATGGAGGCTGCCATATTTATTTCCTTTCAAGCAATACTAGTTGCCTGGCTTTCCTGCTGATCCTCTGCCTCTAATACATTTAGCCATAGACCCTGAACAAGCATGCAGCAGATCAGGTGTTTCTGACATTATTGTCAGATCTGATAAGATTAGCTGCATGCTTGTTTCTGGTGTAATTCAGACACTACTGCAGCCAAATAAATCAGCAGGACAGGCAGGCAACTGGTATTGTTTAAAAAGAAAATAAATATGGCAGCCTCCATATTCTTCTCACTACAGCTTTCCTTTAACCACTTCGGGACCACAGTCTTTTCGCCCCTTAAGGACCAGAGCCTTTTTCTCCATTCAGACCACTGCAGCTTTCACGGTTTATTGCTCGGTCATACAACCTACCACCTAAATGAATTTTACCTCCTTTTCTTGTCACTAATACAGCTTTCTTTTGATGCTATTTGATTGCTGCTGCGAGTTTTACTTTTTATTATATTCATCAAAAAAGACATGAATTTTGTCAAAAAAATGACTTTTTTAACTTTCTGTGCTGACATTTTTCAAATAAAGTAAAATTTCCTATACATTTGAGCGCGAAAGTTATTCTGCTACATGTCTTTGATAAAAAAAAAAACATTCAGTGTATATTTATTGGATTGGGTAAAAGTTATAGCGTTTACAAACTATGGTGCCAAAAGTGAATTTTCCCATTTTCAAGCATCTCTGACTTTTCTGCGCACCTGTCATGTTTCATGAGGGGCTAAAATTCCAGGATAGTACAAATACCCCCCAAATGACCCCATTTTGGAAAGAAGACATCCCAAAGTATTCAGTGAGAGGCATGGTGAGTTCATAGAAGATTTTATTTTTTGTCACAAGTTAGCGGAAAATGACAGTTTGTGACAAAAAAAAAAAAAAAAAAAAAGTTTCCATTTCTTCTAACTTGCGACAAAAAAAAATGAAATCTGCCACGGACTCACTATGCTCCTCTCTGAATACCTTGAAGTGTCTACTTTCCAGAATGGGGTCATTTGTGGGGTGTGTTTACTGTCCTGGCATTTGGGGGGTGCCTAATTGTAAGCACCCCTGTAAAGCCTAAAGATGCTCATTGGACTTTGGGCCCCTTAGCGCAGTTAGGCCGCAAAAAAGTGCCACACATGTGGTATTGCCGTACTCAGGAAAAGTAGTATAATGTGTTTTGGGGTGTATTTTTACACATACACATGCTGGGTGGGAGAAATATCTCCGTAAATGACAATTTTTTTATTTTTTTTACACACAATTGTCTATTTATAGAGATATTTCTCCCACTCAGCATGGGTATGTGGAAAAATACACCCCAAAACACATTATACTACTTCTCCTGAGTACGGCGATACCACATGTGTGGCACTTTTTTGCACCCTAACTGCGCTAAGGGGCCCAAAGTCCAATGAGTACCTTTAGGATTTCACAGGTCATTTTGAGAAATTTCGTTTCAAGACTACTCCTCACGGTTTAGGGCCCCTAAAATGCCAGGACAGTATAGGAACCCCACAAATTACCCCATTTTAGAAAGAAGACACCCCAAGGTATTCCGTTAGATGTATGGTGAGTTCATAGAAGATTTTTTTTTTTTGTCACAAGTTAGCGGAAATTGATTTTAATTGTTTTTTTTCACAAAGTGTCATTTTCCGCTAACTTGTGACAAAAAATAAAATCTTCTATGAACTCGCCATTCTCCTAACGGAATACCTTGGGGTGTCTTCTTTCTAAAATGGAGTCATTTGTGGGGTTCCTATACTGCCCTGGCATTTTAGGGGCCCTAAACCGTGAGGAGTAGTCTTGAAACCAAATGTGGCAAAATGACCTGTGAAATCCTAAAGGTACTCATTGGACTTTGGGCCCCTTAGCGCACTTAGGGTGCAAAAAAGTGCCACACATGTGGTACCGCCGTACTCAGGAGAAGTAGTATAATGTGTTTTGGGGTGTATTTTTACACATACCCATGCTGGGTGGGAGAAATATCTCTGTAAATGACAATTATTTGATTTTTTTTACACACAATTGTCCATTTACAGAGAGATTTCTCCCACCCAGCATGGGTATGTATAAAAATACACCCCAAAACACATTATACTACTTCTTCTGAGTACGGCGATACCACATGTGTGACACTTTTTTGCAACCTAGGTGCGCTAAGGGGCCTAACGTCCTATTCACAGGTCATTTTGAGGCATTTGGATTCTAGACTACTCCTCACGGTTTAGGGCCCCTAAAATGCCAGGGCAGTATAGGAACCCCACAAGTGACCCCATTTTAGAAAGAAGACACCCCAAGGTATTCTGTTAGGAGTATGGTGAGTTCATAGAAGATTTTTTTTTTGTCACAAGTTAGCGGAAAATGACACTTTGTGAAAAAAAAAACAATACATATCAATTTCCGCTAACTTGTGACAAAAAATAAAATCTTCTATGAACTCATCATACACCTAAAAGAATACCTTGGGGTGTCTTCTTTCTAAAATGGGGTCACTTGTGGGGTTCCTATACTGCCCTGGCATTTTAGGGGCCCTAAACCGTGAGGAGTAGTCTTGAACCCAAATGTCTCAAAATGACCTGTGAAATCCTAAAGGTACTCATTGGACTTTGGGCCCCTTAGCACAGTTAGGCTGCAAAAAAGTGTCACACATGTGGTATCGCCGTACTCAGAAGAAGTAGTATAATGTGTTTTGTGGTGTATTTTTACATATAACCATGCTGGGTGGGAGAAATATCTCTGTAAATGACACATTTTTTTATTTGTTTTACACACAATTGTCCATTTACAGAGAGATTTCTCCCACCCAGCATGGGTATGTGTAAAAATACACCACAAAACACATTATACTACTTCTCCTGAGTATGGCGATACCACATGTGTGACACTTTTTTGCAGCCTAGGTGCGCTAAGGGGCCCAACGTCCTATTCACAGGTCATTTTGAGGCATTTGTTTTCTAGACTACTCCTCACGGTTTAGGGCCCCTAAAATGCCAGGGCAGTATAGGAACCCCACAAGTGACCCCATTTTAGAAAGAAGACACCCCAAGGTATTCCGTTAGGGGTATGGTGAGTTCATAGAAGATTTTATTTTTTCTCACAAGTTAGTGAAAAATGACACTTTGTGAAAAAAACAATAACAATCCAATTTCCGCTAACTTTTGACAAAAAATAAAATATTCTATGAACTCATCATACACCTAACAGAATACCTTGGGGTGTCTTCTTTCTAAAATGGGGTCACTTGTGGGGTTCCTATACTGCCCTGGCATTTTACGGGCCCAAAACTGTGAGTAGTCTGGAAACCAAATTTCTCAAAATGACTGTTCAGGGGTATAAGCATCTGCAAATTTTGATGACAGGTGGTCTATGAGGGGGCAAATTTTGTGGAATCGGTCATAAGCAGGGTGGCCTCTTAGATGACAGGATGTATTGGGCCTGATCTGATGGATAGGAGTGCTAGGGGGGTGACAGGAGGTGATTGATGGGTGTCTCAGGGGGCGGTTAGAGGGGAAAATAGATGCAATCAATGCACTGGGGAGGTGATCGGAAGGGGGTCTGAGGGGGATCTGAGGGTTTGGCCGAGTGATCAGGAGCCCACACGGGGCAAATTAGGGCCTGATCTGATGGGTAGGTGTGCTAGGGGGTGACAGGAGGTGATTGATGGGTGTCTCAAGGTGTGATTAGAGGGGGGAAATAGATGCAAGCAATGCACTGGCGAGGTGATCAGGGCTGGGGTCTGAGGGCGTTCTGAGGTGTGGGCGGGTGATTGGGTGCCCGCAAGGGGCAGATTAGGGTCTAATCTGATGGGTAACAGTGACAGGTGGTGATGGGGGTGATTGATGGGTAATTAGTGGGTGTTTAGAGGAGAGAATAGATGTAAACAATGGATTTGGGAGGTGATCTGATGTCGGATCTGCGGGCGATCTATTGGTGTGGGTGGGTGATCAGATTGCCCGCAAGGGGCAGGTTAGGGGCTGATTGATGGGTGGCAGTGTCAGGGGGTGATTGATGGGTGGCAGTGACAGGGGGTGATTGATGGGTGATTGACAGGTAATCAGTGGGTTATTACAGGGGAGAACAGATGTAAATATTGCACGGGCGAATTGATAAGGGGGGGGGGTCTGAGGGCAATCTGAGCGTGTGGGCAGGTGATTGGGTGCCCGCAAGGGGCAGATTAGGGTCTAATCTGATGGGTAACAGTGACAGGTGGTGATAGGGGGTGATTGATGGGTAATTAGTGGGTGTTTAGAGGAGAGAATAGATGTAAACAATGGATTTGGGAGGTGATCTGATGTCGGATCTGCGGGCGATCTATTGGTGTGGGTGGGTGATCAGATTGCCCGCAAGGGGCAGGTTAGGGGCTGATTGATGGGTGGCAGTGACAGGGGGTGATTGATGGGTGGCAGTGACAGGGGGTGATTGATGGGTGATTGACAGGTAATCAGTGGGTTATTACAGGGGAGAACAGATGTAAATATTGCACAGGCGAATTGATAAGGGGGGGGGGTCTGAGGGCAATCTGAGCGTGTGGGCAGGTGATTGGGTGCCCGCAAGGGGCAGATTAGGGTCTAATCTGATGGGTAACAGTGACAGGTGGTGATGGGGGTTATTGATGGGTAATTAGTGGGTGTTTAGAGGAGAGAATAGATGTAAACAATGGATTTGGGAGGTGATCTGATGTCGGATCTGCGGGCGATCTATTGGTGTGGGGGGGTGATCAGATTGCCCGCAAGGGGCAGATCAGGGGCTGATTGATGGGTGGCAGTGACAGGGGGTGATTGACGGGTGATTGACAGGTGATTGACAGGTGATTGACAGGTGATTGACAGGTGATCAGGGGGGATAGATGCATACAGTACACGGGGGGGGGGTCTGGGGGGGGGTCTGGGGAGAATCTGAGGGGTGGGGGGGTGATCAGGAGGGAGTAGGGGGCAGATTAGGGACTTAAAAAAAAAATAGCGTTGACAGATAGTGACAGGGAGTGATTGATGGGTGATTAGGGGGGTGACTGGGTGCAAACAGTGGTCTGGGGGGTGGGCAGGGGGGGGTCTGAGGGGTGCTGTGGGCGATCAGGGGGCAGGGGGGGGGAAATCAGTGTGCTTGGGTGCAGACTAGGGTGGCTGCAGCCTGCCCTGGTGGTCCCTCGGACACTGGGACCACCAGGGCAGGAGGCAGCCAGTATAATAGGCTTTGTATACATTACAAAGCCTATTATACACTGTTGCAGCGGCGATCCGGATGCCAGTAACCCGCCGGCGCTTCCGAACGGCCGGCGGGTTACGGCGAACGGGGGGCGGAGCCAGTCCCCGGCGGCTGATCGCGTCACGAATGACGCGATCGCCGCATAGCCACTCCCGCAGCCGCCCCCGCCGATGGGCGTATTGCGGTCGTTTGGGACCGGTCTTTGCCGCCGCCCATCGGCTGGGGGCGGTCGTTAAGTGGTTAAAGAGGACCTGTAGCAAAAATAACATAATGAATACAATTGCTTATTGTTTCCAATATTAATTTATACATTATTTAGTCAGTGTTTGCCCATTGTAAAATATTTCCTCTCCCTGATTTACATTCTGAAATGTATTACTGGTGGTAACAACTTTAGTCCTGCCAGGTGATCTGTACGGAATGTTCGTTACTGAGGGCTGTCTGCATGGGGGAGATATTGCTGGCTTGGCAGTTGGAAAAAGCCATTATTCCCCACAATGCAACAAGGTTCAAAGACAGCAAAATGTCAGGACCATGGTCATGACATCATACTGTGAGAGGGGCTTTTCCACAATACTAGTCTTACAGTTCCGCCTGATGATCTGTTTGAGAAATGGTAAAGGTTTCTTGTGGGAAAGTCCAATCCTTGGTTCAAGTTCCTTTTAAAGACTGCTAAATTGTTAAAGGGAATCTGAAGTGAAAATAAACTTATGATATAATGATTTGTATGTGTAGTACAGCTAATAAATAAAACATCAGTAGCACATATGAGTCACATATTGTTTCCAGTACAGGAAGAGTTGAGAAATTTCAGGTTTTTATCCATGCAAAGGAGCTTTACTGATCTCTCTGACTTTCAAAGTTGCAGAGAGCTCTGTCTTCTAAAGCTTTTTATCTCAAGTGTCTCTCACTGTATTTTTTTTTCTGCAGAGGAAAGTTTAAAAGGTCATTAGCCTGCTCTGCGAAATCATTTAGAATGCTGAGTGTAGTGTGTAAATTGCAAATATTAGAGAATGATGCAATGTTATAAAAAACAATATAACAGAAAATTAAAAATGAGACTATTTTCTTTGTTACTAATGTTCTATTAATCATCCGTACTACACAACCAATTCATTATATCATTTTTTATGCTTCAGTGTCACTTTAAATGTTATCTTTTACAACTTCATTTTGTGGCTGCCATAATTGTTAAAAGAAGACCTCTACCTCTAGTGGGGTATAGTAGAATGTAATAAATTATTCAGGATATCCACGTTTACATCAATAATCCTGGTTCTAGCATCAGCAACTTCCTATATCTATATAAAGTATTGTTATAAATGTATCCACTAACCCCCCCCCAACCCCACCCCCACACACCGTTGATGTTTTACTATGCAGAATTCTCCCCCAGGGCATTCTGGGAGACCAAGGCCAATATGCAATTAACATTTTCACATGAGTTATCTCCTAGGACATCATTTTTCAACTTCTTTTTAAAACAAAACATTCATCACTTTCACATTGAAAAAGTACCAAAAAGTAGGTGTAAAAGTACTATTAAAATAATTTTCACGGTTTTTTTGTTGTTGTTGCTTGCTGGGGGTTTAAAGGGCATTTTATTCACAAAGGGCCATATGCAATTCACTTTTTTTACCTGGGTTTTCTTCTAGGAGATAATTTTTCATCTTCGATTTAAAATAACTTTCCAGAACTTTTAAGCTAAAAAAGTTCTAACAAGTAGGTGAAAAGATACTATCAAAATTATTGTGATTATTTTCTTTCTTTCTGGTGGCTTAAAACGCATTTTATTGTCAAGTTTAAAAATCACCTAGGAGAAAACTCAGGAGAAAAAGTTAATTGCATATGGGCCAAAGTGTGAAAATATTGCCTAGGAGAAAACTCAGGAGAAACAGGTCATTGAATATGGGCCCAGGTATTATTTCTGGTGTCTTTTGGAACACACAGTAAACAATCAATCCATTGTGATGACCCCAGGTCCACCCTTATCCTCCTTTTAAACCGTTTTTAAATTTATTTATGCTACTTGGCTGCTTAATTTGCATTGACTGATCACTGCTTTATAAATATGGGGATTTTTGATTTTCCTTGTGGACGGATTATGCTGGAAAAGTTTGGATCACTCAAGCTGATCACTACTTTAATAAATATGATGATCTCAAATCTTATTTTCCACAGAAATTCACTGCCGGTCAGCTGCTCCCATGCTTCAGCTGGGCCCATGCTAGCGCTCATAGTGATTTTTGGCGCCAAAATAGAATACAATGAATTAAAAGCAGTTTAAAAGGGAGGCAGCGGTGGACTTACCTCCCCAGATAGACTGAAACAATCAATATTCAGTAGAAAACATCTTTAATCAAAAACTCCAAACAATGCAACGCGTTTCACAGGTATTCCCCTGCGTTATCATGCAATAAAAAGGAATAACTGTCTAAGAGACAACTGATATTATTTTCCATTAAAATTCACTTTCACTGAATCTGTCAATATTCAGTAAAAAAAATTGTTTAATCAAAAACCGCAAACAATGCAATGCGTTTCACGGGTATTCCTCCGCTTCATCAGGCAATAAAAAGGAATAACTGCATGAAAGTCTTAGCCAACTTATCGCTACTTTTATTAATAAGCTGATCTGAAATTTTCAACAGAAATTCACTTCCTGTCAGCTGCTCCCATGCTCCAGCTGGGCCCATGCTAGCGCTCAGGATGGAAAGTGTAGAAACGATGTCGCGTTGAGTCACATCTGAGCGCGGCTGAGGCAGGAAATATACTAATATCAGTGGTAAAGGCAAAGAACAAGAGTTAGATGCACTTAGAGGAGTTTGGCTATTACTATAACTCCACAAAGCAAGATATCCCTGGGAGCTCTTTTTATTTTCGGAGACCACATTTGAAATTTCAGCAGGCTTCACAAACAAATCTGACAGCTGTTTCGACATTTGTGTATATAAGTTCAAAGACTCGCTGTTGTGTTTTGCATCTTCACTTTTAAAGCCTTAGTTCTCAGCCAAGGAAATTATTGTATAAATAAGGCATACATCCTGAATATCACAGGATTTATGTTTCTCCAGCGCCAGAGACAGTCTAATATATTCAATGTTCCTTTTTAGAAATCATTGCAATCCTTTGATGTTTCTAAAGCCGGTAAAATATATTAACATTATTATATATTTATAGCAAAAAATGGGTAATGGTTTCCCAGTGCTTGATGTCCCATGGGAGAGTAATCTCAGGCAGTTGAAAGTAAGTGGAAAAAGATATTCAAGCAGTTATAATTGTAAAATTAGGAGAGTTTCTTGTTTTTTTTGGTGGGGGTGGTGGTGGTGGTGGGGGGGGGGGGGGTAACAAACATCCTTTGGACTGCTGTTTGTGGCTTATGGCTTAAAAGGGAACTCCGTAATACTACATAAAAGTCAGTGCTGTCCAACTTCACGGACATGGAGGGCCGAACGTTTCTTAGACTACATGATGCAGGGTTGACTACACTAAATCGAGTTCTTGTGATACCAAACACAATTTTTCCCCCTCCCAAAAGCCACACAATTAGGCAGTGTTTTCTCCCCAAAATACACATAATGAGGTTGTTTTACCCCTGAAAAATACACATAATTAGGCAACGTTTCCTCTCAACATTACACATAATTAGGCAGTGTGTCCCCGAAATACACCAAGTTAGGCAGTATTCCTCCCAAAAGAACACATAATTAGGCCGCGTTTCTCCCACAAATACACATTATTAGGCAGCATTATCCCCCAAAAGTACTCATTATTAGGCAACTCACCCAAAAGTACACATAATAATTAGACCTTCAAATAAATACACATCAGGCAGTGTTTCCACACACCCTCAAAAATACACACTAGGCAGCATTTCCCCCATAAAATGAATAGTAGGCAATTTGGTTCTCATTTGTAACACCAAGACTAATCCGTTATCTGGCTGCAAGCTTTGACACTCTGATTGTGGTTTTTATTTTTTTTTAAACCAATGCATTATGATGGCATTTTACATGCACAAAAAATAATGTAATCATGCTGATAATGGAAAAAGCACACCCAAAGTTCTAGTGCCCATTTGCATCGATGGGAATCCTTTTAGAATCCCCTGCAAATGGACCTGAACTCCTGCACAGCACATGAAAAGATGTTGAAGAAATGCACTTCTCTGTGATCTGTGTTTATTTAGGCAGATTAATTAGTTCTTATCTGCAATTGTGAATAAACTGCAGGAGAGCTCTTCTGAGGCAGCTCTCCTCATAGTAAACATTGAGTCTTAAAGGGGTCCTTTCGGTAATGAGGAAAACAATAAAAAGTGGTTTATGCATAAACTATTAAACATCCTTCTAAAACAGTGTAAAAAGTTTTTTAAAAAAACAAATGGTTTCATCAATACAACATGTAATGTAAATAGTGACGGATGACAGACTGGGAGGCTAATCCATTTGTTAAGGGTGTTTTTTTTTTTTTTTTTACTTTCATTTCACAACCATAACTGCTGCCTACGTAGTTTTCAATGGTATAACCCACGTCTAGCAGGTATCACCATTATAGCTATAACAGCTGAGCTCTGTTGAGCTCCTCAATATGTGTTTAAATTGTTGCCAGGCAACCACACAGACCCCGGTGCAGGGAGTCCTTTGTGCAAAGAGTCATAAGCTGCTGGAAGAATGAGCCAGAACCAGTCCCATCTACACCATATTGTCTTTGTCAGATTTGATTCAATATGAGTTGATTCATTGATTCAATTTGATTCAATCTGATACGTCCGATTAATGATTTGATTCAATTTGAATCGATATGTATCGAATCATGAATCGGACATGTCAGAATCCAATCCAATCAATGAATCGAAACATGTTGAATTGAATCTGACAAATAATCATATGGTGTAGATGGGACTGATTCTGTCTCATTCTCCCAGCAGCTTATGACTCTTTGCACAAACAACTCCCTGCACTGGGGTCTGTGTGGTTGCCTGACAACAATGTAAACACATATTGAGGAGCTCAGCAGAGCTCAGCTTTTATAGCTATAAAGGCGATTCCTGCTAGAAGTGGGTTATACCACTGAAAACTACGTAGGCAGCAGTTATGGTTGTGAAATGAAAGTAAAAAAAAACCACCCCTAACAAATGGATTAGCCTCCCAGTCCGTCATCCGTCACTATTTACATTACATGTTGTATTGATGAAACCATTCGTTTTTTTTTTAAAAAACTGTTTACACTATTTTAGAAGGATGTTTAATAGTTTATGCATAAACCACTTTTTATTTTTTTCCTCATTCGTGAAAGAACCCCTTTAACACTTTCGGTACCTTCAGCAAGAATGAGAGCAGGTAAAACTCCATTACAATTTATGAATATCATAAAAACCATGGAAGTATTTTTTTCCATAAATGTTTGTCATGCTGTGGCTAATCTTTTAAAGCAGAGAGAAGTTCCAAGTTTGGTTCCACCTTAAACAAAAATGAAAAAAAAAATCAGCGATAAAACTGATACTGTGGGCTTTAAAAACACACACACAAAACAAAAGTGCGACATTCTTAGGCAGGAATAAAGTAGTAAATTTACCCTGTGATGTGTAATACAAGGCAAAGGCAGGGAATTAAAGGGGACCTGAAGCGAGAAGTATATGGAGGCTGCCATATTTATTTCCTTTTGAACAATGTACATTACCTGGCTGTCCCACTACTCTGCCTCTAATACTTTTAACCATAGGCCCTAAAAAAAGCATGCTGCAGATCAAATACTTCCTGGTGTTTCTGACATTATTGTAGATCGGACAAGATTAGCTCCATGTTTGTTTCTAGTGTGATTCAGACACTACTACAGCCAAATAGATCAGCAGGGCTGCCAGGCAACTAGTATTGTTTAAAAGGAAATAAATATGGCAGCCTCCATAAACATTTTGTTTCCTTTTGCTTTAAGTTTTGCAGTATTTTTTTTTTTTAAGTCATCATGGACTAGTAAAATTATCATCTATTTTAGGAACATTATACCCTATTTATAAGCAGTGCTTCTTTCCTATTACTTATAAATATTCATTGCAGCGATTGAGAATGTTCTGCTTTATTTCTCTATTTAGTTGCATTTATTAACATTAGCGTGATCTTCTATAATCCACAGACTGCTAAGCTTTAGTGTTTGAATAAAACATTTCGCTAATATGGGGGGACTTTTTTCAACACTTCATATGATAATCAGAGTTCCCGATGAGTGGGAAAGTCAGCAGAACTACAAAATATAATACAATGAACAGCACACGCAAACTTTTTTTTTTTTATAAAACGTCGAAGCTAGTTACTAACCTAAGTGGGGGGAAGTCTCTTGATGCTCTAGAGTCTTCCCCCGAACCCCGTCAAGCCCACCGCTGCTGCCGGGGCTTCCTTCTGAGTATGAGTGTAACGGTTGGGTGACGCAACTCAGATGTCTGATTATTTGGTGATCTGCAGAATCACCAACAATGCAGATGCTATACCTGATTATATGTGATCTGCAGAATCACCAATAATACCAGTATAGCAACACAAAGAGCTGAGTGTGTAGTGTTTGGTGCAACCGTAACTTTAATAGTTTTATGAGACCTCACCAGAGGGCTGGTGAGGTACTATCGGTACACTGACCGTGTAATGGAGTTCAAGCTCCAGCAAGCTGGAGATACAATACTGAAGAGACCGAGGAGCGGGTGATTCACAGTGTACTGCAGCCGAATGATCACCCGAGGAGCGGGCGACTCAGACTGTACTGCAGCCTAAGAGCAGGAGACACAAGCAGTACTGCACTAATGATAGCCTGAGAAGCAGGTGATTCAGACTGTACTGCAGCCTAGGAGCAGAAAACACAAACAGTACTGCACTAAATAATAACTTCACCAGAGGAGCTGGTGAAGCTAGCACCTCACCAGTGGCGAGGGCCCACTGGTGAGTAGAATGGTCTGACAGGCAAGGTTCGGCAACAGAGAGGTAAGTATCGGTACAGAATCGTGAGACAAGAGAGTAATCGGCAATCAGGCAGAGGATCAGCAACTAATAAGGCAGATAGGCAAAAGTACAGAATCAGAACGCGAGATCAGAGTCAGAGTTTAGCCAAGAGTCATACACAGGTAATCAGTACAATAACAATATCCTAGGCTAGGTGCGAAGTCCTTGATATCAACACCTGGGATCTAGTCTAAGGTCTGAGCGCTAACACACGAGGTATTCACGACAGCAGACAGCGCCAGACTGAAGCCCGAAGGCTTAAAAAGCAGAGGAGACCTCACTGGCATGCCCCCCTGCGCCCAGCCAATCCTGGGCGCCGTGAGTCTCCTCTGCGATCAGCTGACCAGCAGGTGAGCTGATCGGCTTCCTCCCCGCATAAAGGTCCCGTCTGTGCGCGCGCCCGCGCGAGACGGTGACCCCCCCCTACTAACCGAACTTTCCATCCTTGGCGTCCTAGACGCCGGGAGGACGGGTGGCAGCATGGCGGCGGCGCTGTTCGCCGCAGCTGCCCCATTCATGACAATGAGCTTGGGGCTTGTTTTATACTTGAGGAAAGCATTGTGGTGCAATGCTCCCCCCCCTCTCGCATTGCCCCTCAATGCCAAAGAATCGATTCATATGACCCTGCAGCAGAGTGTATGACAGGATCATATGCATAGCACCACCTCCCCCACATGCTACTCGCACACTCTTCGCTGCCCCTCGTCCAGGATGTACTCCCTGCTGAACAGGAAGTTTGACACTGGGATTTCTAGCTCCCCCGTCGTATTTGCCTCATTCCATGCATGCGCCGCCAACACATTACATTTTTTTGCGACTTCCATTTATTCCACCGCCACTGTGTGGCCGCAGAAGTCTCATAGTAATGTGCTGTTGACTTGGATCAGTGGGCCAAATAAAGATCGGAGGAAGCTTATGGACTATCCAGAGGAGGCCTTCTACTGAGGTATCTATTCTTAAATTTTTTCACTTCAGGTTCTCTTTAATTCAGATTAAAGACTGTCAAAATTAAATCTGATGGATACAGAGAACCTCCCTAGTGGTATGTTTACTTTCAGATTTTAGGGTTTAACCACCTTAGCGGTATGGACGAGCTCAGCTCGTCCATTACCGCCAGAGGGTGCCGCTCAGGCCCTGCTGGGCCGATTTACATGAAATAAAGAGCAGCACACGCAGCCGGCACTTTGCCAGCCGCGTGTGCTGCCCGATCGCCGCCGCTCTGCGGCGATCCGCCGCGAGCAGCGGCGAAAGAGGGTCCCCCCAGCCGCCTGAGCCCTGCGCAGCCGGAACAAATAGTTCCGGCCAGCGCTAAGGGCTGGATCGGAGGCGGCAGACGTCAGGACGTCGGCTGACGTCCATGACGTCACTCCGCTCGTCGCTATGGCGACGATCTAAGCAAAACAAGGAAGGCCGCTCATTGCGGCCTTCCTTGTTTATTCCGGGCGCCGGAGGCGATCAGAAGAACGCCTCCGGAGCGCCATCTAGTGGGCTTTCATGCAGCCAACTTTCAGTTGGCTGCATGAAATATTTTTTTTTTTATTTAAAAAAAACCCTCATGCAGCTGCCCTGGCGATCTTAATAGAACGCCAGGGTGGTTAAAAGCAGTTTTCACATGACCCTAAAAGCAGGAAAAAAATCATGCAGCTGCTAGAGAGATCTGCAGCAGCCCAAGCATATTACTCACCTCTTCTAGATCCAGCGCTGCAATTCTCCCTCCGTCCTCCAGGTGTCTCTTTACCCCTTTAGTGATATCGCCATTTGTCGTCATGACGACAGATGGCGATCTTACCAGAGGTATCGAGAACCTCCGAGGATCAGAAGAACAATGGCTGCCAGCGTATGGTTCCCAGGGAGGTGAGTTTCAAATGCTGATATGCACATACCTCCCGGTGGCTACCACAAGTCAGGCTCGGTCTTACCATTCTGAACTGCAGATTTCCGGCCCAAGCCTAACTCGGGGGTTATTGCTAAGAAAAGAGACTGAATTTATTCTGAAAATCTTGCTAATTGACATTAAAAATAGGATCTTAACTATAAAAAGTTAATACACAAGAAGAGGTCCACTTTAACAGATCGGCATAGTCTTTGCAGAGAGCTCCCTTTGGCACCATATATTTGGAGGAGTCGGGCTTTCCAGCATCATAACTTGCTGTGGTATCAACATTTCACCTTCCTCAGAGATTTCAAAGATCACTGTAAATCCTACTGTAAAATTACATTTCTTTCCAGGCAAGGATCAAAGCTCTGACGTGTTTGCAAACACATTGCACACTCAGAGTAATTACAAATACTCTTCTAAAAACATCCTTCTTTTCAGCAGCGACATATGTGTGGATGCACACATTAATTGCAATGCTGAGGACATGTCTGACATTCACAACTAAATACGCTGACATTTAAAGGCAGAAATATTACATGCTGATTTCTATATAAAAAAAACAATGTTTATTCACGTTTATATATAAATTTGATATATCCATCTAATTGCCATATACACCTTATTAAAAACATGTCATATTGAGTATCCAAGTCACATTTTATATGTATTTCTTCTGTATAAGAACAGGCAGGTCCATCAAACTGTTCTGAATACTTGCCATATCAAGTTAAACATATAACGCAGAAATTGGATAAAAAATGATTTGTCAAAAAGGATAAAACACACTAAAAACAGTTTAAAGTGAACCAGAGCTGAAGCACCCTCATGCATTTTACCATGTATATCAGTGGGAACATTAGAGAAAACGCCTTCTCTGCTCTCTGTTTCATTCTTCATTGCTTAGCTTCAGACAGTGGAGATCGGGGGAGTCGCGCCGGCCGGAGCAGATAATGTATTGTCACTAGCGTTGGTCGTCGGGCATTCGAACGCCGCTATCGACGCACTCCCGACCCACCGGCGATCGAGCAAAATCTTCTGCACGGACGGATAGACGGGAATGATTGATTTCGGATGGAAATCGATCCTTCTGTCAGCGTTTGCGTTACGATTTCACAGCAGATTCGATCACAGTGATCGAATCTGCTGTGTATCGGCGGGAAAATTGTTAGGTGTATTGGCCCCTTAACCACTTGATGACCCACCCTTTACCCCCCCTTAAGGACCAGCGTGGTTATTAGTGATCTGTGCTGGGTGGGCTCTACAGCCCCCAGCACAGATCAGGGTGCAGGCAGAGAGATCAGATTGCCCCCCTTTATTCCCCCCTATGGGGATGATGTGCAGGGGGGGTCTGATCTCTTCTGCCTGCGTGTGGCTGGTGGGGGGGGCACCTCAAAGCCCCCCTCCGCGGCGAAATTCCCCCCTCCCTCTCCTACCTGTCCCCTCCCCGGTGATCCGGGCTGCACAGGACGCTATCCGTCCTGTGCAGACAGTGACAGGACGTCCCCTGTCACATGGCGGCGATCCCCGGCCGCTGATTGGCCGGGGATCGCCGATCTGCCTTACGGCGCTGCTGCGCAGCAGCGCCATACAAATGTAAACAAAGCGGATTATTTCCGCTTGTGTTTACATTTAGCCTGCGAGCCGCCATCGGCGGCCCGCAGGCTTTCCACGGAGCCCCCCGCCGTGATTTGACAGGAAGCAGCCGCCTCCTGATTAATCAGCCTGCAGCTGGCGACGCAGTACTGCGTCGCTGGTCCTGCAGCTGCCACTTTGCCGACGCACGGTATAAGCGTGCGGTCGGCAAGTGGTTAAGTCATAGGGAATTTGAATCAATAATGGTGGGCCACAGGGAACCTACATTTTCTGTAATGAAAAAAAAAAGTTTAGTACACAAAAAATTTGTATGTAGAACAGAGGCGCCAGAGGCGTACACAGAAAATGTTTGTGATGAGAATTTAACTTTTATCAGTTTAATAGACAGCATCAGGGTGTGGCTGGACTTTCAGTATTTATATAGCACAGACATCTGCTGCAATGCTTTACAGAGAATATATAGTTTTGTTTTTAAAAGACACATGAACTGAGAGGGATGCGCAGGCTGCCATATCCATGTCCTTTTCAACAATACCAATTGTCTGGCAGCCCTGCTGATGTTTTTGGCTGCAGCAGTGTCTTAATCACAGCAGAAAAACAAGCATGCAACTAATCTTGTCAGATCTGGCAATATTGTCAGAAACACCTGATCTGCTGCATGCTTGTTTAGGGGCTAGGGCTAAAAGTAGGCAGATGATCAATAGGATAGCAAGGCGACTGGTATTGCTTAAAAGGAAATACATCTGGCAGCCTCCATAGCACTCACGCTTCAGTTGCCCTTGAACCGTCCCTTTGAGGAGTCTAATCCTTACCATAGTCATATGCTAATTTTTTTTTTTTTTTTGGGGGGGGGGGGGTTAACTGCATGTTTTTTGGGGATGTGGATGGAACATTGAGTCCTTGGAGGAATGTGCAGACACAGGTGCACATACAAACTCTGTGCTGCAAGGCGAGCATGCTATCCACTATGCCATTGTGCTTCTTGTTCTTACACTCTGTGGTATACTCTATACATGCTGTATTTTGTCACAGGGTAAGATAGGAGGTCATTTTGGCTGCAGTTTCCAATTTTTCCTAGAAAACCACAACATGATGAAGAGAAGAACAGCTGAAAAGTTCAGTGTTCTAACAGAGATCTGTTGTTTCCTCAGCTGTGTAGATCTGTCTGCTCTCTCCTCTCCTTCCTCTTTAGGCTGCTTCATTTCAGCGATCAGAGCGGCTTTTCTGACTAGACAAATCCCATCCATGTCCAATTGGTGCCCCCTCCCTTCCCTCCCACCATCGCCACCTGATTTAAACAGCAATAAGTATTACTGTTCTTTCCGGTGTAAGCCTCTGTTAGTTTGATTGACACACCTCTTACAGGTAGATGAGAGAGCTATAAAGAGGAAATAACATTGTACATGAGGCGAAAAAAGTGCCCAAATGGGTACTTACCTGAGTAAAGGTAAGTCTCTGGATTATCCAGAGGCTTATGCCTTCCCCCTCCACTTGCCTTTCCAGCACTGACACCCCAAGAAGCCCTTCTACACGGGCTTGTCAACAGAGCTTGGCTTGTTGACAGAGGTTGGCTGGCACACTAGCATGGAGCCAAATAGATGCCGCTTTTCTTCTGAGCCTGAGTGGCAGCTCTGTGCTATTGGCCAGGTGTGTGGTCATTCTTCACCTGTGCAGTGCGGCCACACCCGTTGTCGTACAGGAGCGCAGCCACAAGTATGGCCGGTTCTAGACTTTTTGCTGCCTGAGGTAAACTTGTGAGGATGCCCCTCCCCCAGATAGGTTGTATAATTGCCCCCAGTATAGGTAGCCTGGAGGACGTAGCAGCCAGGGAGGGGGGGGGGGGCAGCAGGCACAGCTGTGGGGAGAGGTGTCGGACCCCATATTGAATAAGGCCACATTGCTTGCTTGTGTGCATTGCCTGACACCAGTGCCTATATGAACAGGCCATTAAAGACCAGGAGGATTGTGGGTATGTGAAAGGTCCTTCGTACAGCTGTGAAAATTGCTAAATGATGGCATTTACCTGTAGAATTACTATTGTAAATGTAGCCTTCAGCCTGCCATCGCTGCTCTGCTGTATGTTATACACTAACAACAGAAATACCATAGTTACCGTAGATGTTTCTTCAGGCATCTGTGCATCGACTGTGAGCCAACACAATGCAGCTTTCAGACAATATCCATTCTTCACCGACGAATGCAGAAATTCATCTTATTTCCCATATGGAAACCTCATTGCCATCTCGACATGGACTCTTTCTCCGCGAGAGGACTTCTTGCACATTTCCTCCTCTTGAGAGGAGACCTTTCCTGCTCTACGGACCAAGCATTGATGGTAATAAAATCAACTGAGAGTAAAGCTGTCACTTTTGAAACTGGCCCAGTCTCCTGCCTAAGCCTGCGGGAATTTGGCTGAAGACTGGTTAAAATCTTATCACCAGACTACAAAGCAGAGCTGCTATTCAGTGGCATGAACTTAAAATAAATGATGTCCAAATTCTGGAGTATTTGTGTCACAGTCGTGTCCAGGGGAGAATTTCTTCCCGTTTCCAGCCATCTGTTCGAATCAAGGGTGCCAGTGAAACATTTCGGTGTGAGAACCCCAGCTGCTTCTCTCTTTCTTTATGTCAGACAAGCTTTGGGAGCATTAAAAAGCAATTCAGTAAATGTGAAGGTCTAAGGGAAAAATCACAGCCAACTCTTGTCAGCCGTTTTCTTAATATTTAAAGAGATTTATCTTAGCGGGGTATGGTCTCCTCGCCCGGGAGGTGCTGCGTCGCTTGGCACGGAAAAGGTTAAATAAACGCTTTATTTTAGAATTCTTTTCTAGGCTTCAAGGTGAGCCTCTATTGTGTGTTCTCCTCTGTAGAGGAAAATAATGTTATTAAAGGTCATATCGCAGTATTAAAGGTGAACCCCAGGCAGACAGATAAATACACAGTGGGAATGCAGTAAATGTGAAATGTCTTCTCTGCCAAAACATTTGTAATTATGTGCAGCCAGTCCTGTGATTCGTGTAGCCTTGCATCACGCGACTACCTTGCAATTATTCCACACGTACACTCGCTAACCACCTCCTGTCATCTTCATCTCAAAAATATATCTCACGTCCCTCTGTTCCTCATGCTTTGCACTGCTAAAATACTAGTGCGTGCCATAATCATATCCAGCCTTGATAAATGTAACGTGCTCCTATCTGACCTACAGATGAACAGACCTCTATCTCTTCATCAATCCTTATGGAACTGCTGCTCAACTCATACACTGTTGTTCTCATTCCTCAGCCACTGTCCCGCTTTGCCAATGTCTTCACTGGCTCCTGTTTACGCCTTAGACTAACCTATGAAGCTTTCCATCACTGATGCTTCTACCCTAATTTTCATGTATCAACCCAACAACAACCTCCACTCTGCACAAGGCTGTGCAGCCCTAGATCAAGAAGTATGTTGTGGTTCCCATTACATGTGCAGCCCCCTCTTCCATGTGCAGTGGTAGCTCCAGCTTTAAATGTTGGGGGGGGGGGGCACAAAGGGAGCATGATGGCTGGCTGGTGGGGCCTATTTGGGTGATCAAAATCGATGTTTGTATGGTGAGCTTTAGATCTTTTTTGCCTAACTCAGGTGATAAAATTAAGGCTAACTTGTTCATCAATGATATCAGTGTCCAAATGTAAACCTCACACACAGGACAAGGCTTTTTGAGCAGAGCAGATTTTGCAAATTATGTTGCTAGTATGGAAGAAAAGTTTAGCTACAGATGAGGGTCGGTCATGTCAGCTGTGTGATGATCAGTCGAAATATCGTTAATCAGTCATTTTGCTAGCTTTCCAATACATTTTTTATCCCATGTGTGTATGTACAGTAGTTTTATAGCAATCTAGTGGATTTATTCAACTCAATGGGGTCTAGTTATATTTTAAGTATCAGCTTTTGCTAGACTTATATTTTAAACTGCGACATAAATACGTTGAACTGGGCCAGTTTCCCCTTTTTTAAACAAAGTGTGCAGTCTGGAAACTGAAGTGTTATTATTTTTCAAGGCAAGTGATTGCTTAAAGAGTAAGGCTGGGTCCACACTAGACACAGTTGCAGGACGGACACTGCAGTCCGGATCCGGGGAAGATTAGGGGAAGTACCCACCGTACTGCAAACTGATAAAAGTGCATCAGTTTTGCATCAGTTTCCGTTCAGTTTCCGTTCAGTTTCCGTTCAGTTTTTCCCTGACAGAAAACGTCTCTATCATTAGGAAGGAGTGGGAGGATTTTTTTGGGCCAATCAGAAAGCTCAGGCTATCCGTTTTCACATCCGTTTTTTGCCTGTGGAGCTGGAGATGCGTTTTCTCATTGCTTTTCACTACCCCTGCGTGTATCCGTGGTCCTGATCCGTTGCGTGAAAATGCAGCAGGTCCGGACCTTCCGTTCAGGTTTTGAAAACGGGTCCCCGCAAACGCAGACGGATCCATTTTTTACTTAGGTGAGGCTGGCTGCTATTTTAAACATTAGTATCCGGGACTCCGTTTTTCATCAGGTTTGAAAAACGCAGCCACGGATACGTTTCCGGACCTAGTGTGGACCAGCTCTAACTGTCAGGCTGCAAAAGCGAATTTATACCTCTATTCTCCTGTGTTAAACAGTTTAGAAGGAAGCCAAAAAGGCAATACTGAAGTTAAACATCTCTCTTACTTTGATGTTTGCTGAACAGCAAGGCTCGTTATTCCCAAGCTCCTAAGGAGGCCGGCAGGACGCATAACAGATACTGCAAAGCATTCTGGGGCTACTTCTTCTCCCCACTGCACTACCTTGCTCTTCCCCTTCATTTCCCTATAGGCTGCTTTCACAGTGGGAAGTTACAGGCTCATGTTACAGCAGCTTGTAACAGCAGCCTAAAACTCACAGCACTGAAAAATCAATGTGCTGTTCACAGGGCACATGTTCGTTAGAGTATACTGCATGAGTCTGCTATTGTTCCTAGCCACATGGCTAATTAATATTCACTGCACAGTAGTGTTGTCCGGATCATGAACCATTAGGATCTTTGATCCTGATCTTTTTTGTGAGTCATCTTCAGGAAGCAGGGAGGATATTACATCACAATTGACTTCGTACAAGACAGACAAACATGGAACCTGCCCATGAGCTGTCAGGAGCATCATTCTCTGCAAATACTATATACAAATTCTGTGAAATCCAAACATGAACAGTGAAATGCATATGTAATGTAAGTACAGCCAATATTTAGCTACTGATATGTGTTTTTTTTTCTCTGAGACCCTATACCTAACAGCTCCTCTTTAAGGGATCACCTACTGAAGAGCAGCAAAGTTATGGTGTTTTAGCCTAAAACATTCTGCTGTTTACGAGTGATGATCAAAAGTGATGCCTACCCTGCATTGGATGTTTGAATTGACCACATCTTCACTTTACTGCTCCCATTTGCTCAGTTCCTTTGCTAAATACCCGTCAAAGTAGGTCTAAATATTTGAGAATTCGTCATCAACCTTTTTAAGCTCTTAGAATGCCATAGTGTTGGTGCTAATAACACAACAGCAGTGCAGAGTTTGGCCACTCCCCAGCCTTAGTTGGCTCTGTGGATTGGCCAAGGCCATGATCTGGCAATGCTGTGCTCCAAGTTGCTGAAAGCTTGGCGAGCAATATAATTTGCATTCTAATACCCACCCACCTCTGGAAGTCCATGTCACATATCTGGCAGCGTCTCTAGATAGAAGCTGGCAGAATAAATACACATCTTTTCTGTTCCCTAATAGTCTTTCTGTAAATTTGTATATGCTTTTTTAAGGTTTATCTAGCATCAGTTTTATTAGCATTACGTTTTTGAAGGCTGTAGAGAGAAAAAAAAATCTTGGGCTATATTGAGGCATACACATGTGGGTTGGTTACATTTTAATCTTCATAGCAGCATTTTAGGTCTAGTCAACAGCGTTATCAGTGCAAAAGATAATGATGGTGTACCCGTAGTAGCTGTGAATTTACCCCCCTTCCCCCCATTCAGAGCAGTGTGGGGTAATATGAAACCTTCTCTGTGTCATATAACATCGAGCATCACAGTAGAATGCCAGGATATTGGTGGAGTGCAACTGGTGCTGGAGGAAGTGATGTATTTACCAGTTTGGCACTACTTTGCATGAAGGCAGGAAATGGGTCTTATGGTGACCACATTTGTTATGGCAGAGTGGTGGAAACATGATCTCACTTGTAATAGAGGAGGGAAGGGATGTTAAGGGCTGTACTATATATATTAGGCAGGAAATGGGGAGATTATCTGACCAATCTTTATTCAAGTTGATTGCATGGCAAAACAAACCTTTGTTCCTATGATGGGGTACCCTATTAGATACAGACATTTTGATAAAGAACCTTCATGCTATGTTGCCACTCTTTCAGTGCCAACCTCCGCTTCATGTGGTATAAAGATATTGAAGTAGAGGGCTGTAGGTCGCCCCATTGTTTCAGAGTCAAGCTCCTTCTGCTGCAGACAGAGCACATACTGACATTTATACAAAGTACGTGATGAGCATTTGCAATTAGCACAACTAATGTTATGCACACAATGTGCAAGTTTCTTGTATTATGACCATTAGACAGCATAGCCCATGTTTTGCAAGCAACATGCAGATTATGTACATAATGCAAGTTGGGCTTCTTGCACAGTACCCAATGCATACCATGCGGAAAAAGCAGTAAATTTGACTCGCCCTGTCTGCACACTTTAATTTACGAGCAGTTAGTAAATCTACCCCATGTCACATGTCACTTAAAGTGTACCCGAGACAAACCTCTGGCCAATAAATGGATACTTAGCTAAGAAGAAGAAATCCTCTGGATCCTGTAAAAGCTTCCAATGCCACTGTTACAGCTCACGGATCCCCTAAAGAAATCCAACAAGACCTTGTCGGATTTCTCAATGTGACCACACCCCTCTTCATGTTCACTTTGCATATGCTCAATAAGTTGGGGACATCCCATGCCTGAAGCTATTGACTTAACGCATTCTTTCATTCTCCTCCTCAAACATTGCGTTGTCATCCCTATGTAGTACCTCTTGCATGTACACATTACTGCATATCAAAGACCGAATGCGCCACTCTATTGGGCCCATTTGGAAGGTTTCACCCTTGTCTGTATTGGGACATAAGACACAATGTCCACAAGGTCTAGAACCTTAATGTTGCCTTGAGTCTACCAAGTCTCAATGTGACCACGCTCCTCTTCATGCATGAGATGTGCCTGTCCAAGTACGGCCATGCCTGCGCCATAAACCAGAGCCGCTTGTGCACTAGCAGTTCCATGCTACTGCACAGGCATGAAGAGGAACACAGTCGTATCCTCCGTAGGGTCGGGGTGGTCAGGAGGAGGACATGGGAAGCCTCTTTAGGATCCACATGTTTACCTCTTTTTAAGTAAGTATCTTTTTTTCGCCCGAGGTTCACCTCAGGTTTACTTTAAGGTGCCTCGTACCTCGGTGTTTTTTCAATGTCCCAAATTTTGTTCTAGCCTTTATTTGCTCTCTGCAGATTTTTGCATGTGATTATCCATCCATCGAATGTCCAAATACATACATAAAAAAAAAGATAAATGAGCCGAAAAGACCCCACAGCATTTAGATCCGCACAGCTCTTTATACAGGGCAGCAGATGGCTTCGGCTATAGCTGTTTATTTTCCATATAATCAACCAGATGCATTGCATAACCAAGCCACAGAAAATATATCATCCTATATTCCTTTATGGAAAGTCACCTTGTCCTTTGCCCCCCCTCCTCCCCTGAAGGTTATTGGTGGGTTGCTAATATATTTACTGATGTATCCAGTAATGTACGGTGCAGCCAACAAGACCAGCAGCTGTAGCGGAATGTGACATCGCGAGGGCTTATCAAATGAACAGTTATTTTTTACTCATTAGCAAATTATTCCCCTTTCATTCCATGCACTGAGTCCATTCTTTTTTCCTCCTGAGTGGATGCGCAAATGAATACAAATGCTCTATTTTTCATTGACTGTGTCTACAGCTGAAGCCCGATATGAGCTCCTCTAAATGGAAAATTGAGATTTTGAACTTCAGTGAAATTGTAATATATTTCTTGACTGGACTCCAGGGAGCTCATTTATTTACTTGCATATGCTGATGAACATTTTGCTTATGCTACAGTGAAGGTAAAAAAGGGAAAAGAAATGAAAAGAGAAAAAGAAACAACTTAACAATTACACCAAACTGGTATTTATGGGGATGGCAGTGAGATACAATTACAGAGTGTTGAGTAGAAGATGAAACGTTGTGAATTTTACAGTACATCAGACAAACTGATAATTAAATCATTTTAGAATCCTCGGCTATTGTGATCATTAGTGGAGTTGCACTTACTCAAGATTATTGGAGTTTAATGGATATCCATAGTGCTCGTCCTCGGGAGAAATTAACGGCCTTCTAGTCTGATTCACCGCTCAATTCTGCATTTTGTTAGCAAACCAAACACATGTCCTTGGAGTCCTGCGCAGTGCCTCTGCCATCCAATAACTAGACCATGATCATTTAGCAAGATGCCAGCAACTTAATCTGACAAATTGACAGCATCGGAGTAACTCAGTTGGCAAAGAGTTGCAGGATTTCAGCAGTAAGGCCTGGACTTTAGATGATGAACTTTCCTAGCTGTTGGCGGTATGTGCTATTTTCATTGCAGGATAATATTTCCATTGCTTATCCTTCTCTAATGGATTGCTAAGCTGGATACACAAGCCAACCTCGCGTCCACTATAAAAAACATTCATATGTCTATTGAAATGTTTCCATCTTTCATCACGGAATTTGATGTTCTGTTAGAATTTGCTTTGTGGTTGCAGTTTGAAAACTATTGTTGTGTGTGACCTGCTTATACTTTTCTTTTTCTTTTGGCATATATAGTCAACTATAAGGCTAAAAGTTTAGGTGTGACTCACTAAATGTATAGGGGTCGACTTATACACGAGTCACAGGCAACACTTAGCACACAAAGTAATGTGTGTACTAATAGTGACATTTGCATTTGCAGCATTTTGCCAGGTGGTAAGTGACACTTTCTTGTATGCAGTGCAGTCATAAACCCCTCCTGGTCCCCAAGTGTAGCTGTTAATTCTTCCTGGTCTGCAAGTGCAGCTGTTAACTTTGCTGGGTAGATTTACTCAATAAAAAAATACAATTTAAGAGGGTTAATTATTGGATTCAACTTACGCATGAGGTCAACTTATATTCAAGGATATACGGTATGTACTTCAGTAGGTTCATAACAGAAAGGTTTATGGCAATGGTACATATAATATTGCACACATTAATTAATTGCCTGGAAAGGCTATACTATCTGGTACTTCTGAAGTATTCTGTTTCCTTTTTCCTCTCCTGGTTCCTGAGGTTTGTCACCTGAATTTCAGCAACTGGATACCCCTCATTGACATATGTAGGAGTTCTGTCTGCAGGGATCTTTTATGGTGGTCATTTTAGGTGATGAAAAGAGTACATTCAGAAATCAATTTTCACCACACACAGCACTTGAATTGTTAATAGATTCCATTTTTTTTCTATTGAAAATAGATTAAACCACAGTGTTGCCAAGGCCAGATTTACTGTATACTTTTTATGTCTCTAGACCAAAAATGTTGTTGCTTCTCTTTTATGTGCTACAGTGCCCCTCCCATTCTATGTGCAGCTCCCTATCCCATATGTGTAATTTATGTACTGTTGCCCCTCTCTTTCATGAACATCTCTCTTGGGCATCATTTTTACTTTTTCATTTGTTCCTCCCCATTTTCATTCTCGTCTTTTCTATGTATCAACCCCATTCATGTCCAGGAGACCCCTCAAGCTGTAGCCGCCCAAGGCCCAGGCCTTTGTGGCCTTTAAAGAAATCCAGACCCGAGTGTTGCACTGAGCAATACAGTGCAACGCTATGGGCTTTTAATTTACTGTTGCTCCAGCCAAGCCCCTGATTGACCTACATGTTCCGTCCTGCCTGATCAAAACCTTCAAGCGATATTTGGTCAAAATTGATTTGATCGCAGTGATAGAATCTGCAGGGAATCAAATGAGAAAATCAAAATATCTATGGACACCTTAAAGGGAACTGAGGTAAGGGTGATATGGAAGCTACCATATTTATTTCCTCATTAAACAATGAAAGTTACCTGGCTGTCCCCTTTTTCATCTGTCTCTAATACTTAAAGATACAGACCTTGAACAAGCATGCAGATCAGGAGCTCTGGCTCAAGTCTGACTAGATTAACCACACGCTTTTTACATGGTTGGGACTCTACCAATGCCAGAAGATCAGTAGGACTGCCATGTAACTGGTATTGTTTAAATGTAAATAAATATGGCAGCTTCCATATCACCCTCACCTTAGGTTCACTTAAAAATTTGCTGAGTTTCAAGGAAAAAGCAATGTTTTGTTTGTTTGTTTTTTTTTGCCAATGGTCCTCCTGAGGGTTCCAACACTTCTGGCTGTAATTTTAAGTATTTTCCCTTTATTAGTCCAATGGTTTGTCCTGGCCTTGTAGTTGTTTCTACAAAACTCCATCCTAAGCAGCTGTGCACACTTTAAATGCCTTTCCGATGTTTAATGACTTGCATAAATGAGAACCTTCACTCTGACTGGTGGCCATCGAGGTCATAATTGTCTTTTCACGGTATTACCAAAAAAAATTTGTAATTATTTTTGACTTTCCTTCCTATGATCATAAATGAGCAGTTTCATGCAGCTATTATGTCAAGAGAGTGATATTTAAGTAGCAAGATCACCAGAAATTGGATTTATTCATATTAAATATCATTTTTTTAAATGTCTATTTAATCCTTTGTCTGGAGCTATTCACTTTAGGTCAATAAATGTTCTAACTTAAATTAAAATGCTGTTCTGTAAGACATAATAGCTCTGTATAAAACTTTGAGCTTGAAGATCTACAATATTTCCTAATTTCAGTCCCAGTGGCAATCAAGGTGCCTGATTTCCAGTGTAACACTTACTTTGCAGAGATTTTCAAGTGACAATCCAGGCTTTATTAGTGAAGTGGCTTAGAACTGAAAACGTACCTATTTGTGCTTTTAAAGGAAACCTAAACTGAGAAGGATATGGAGTTTTCCTTTTAAAATAATACCAGTTGCCTGACTCTCCTGCTGATCCTGTGTCTCTAATACAGTGGTCCTCAAACTAAGGCCCCCTGAGGCTTTTTCGCTGCCCCAAACACCAAAACTATAACTTATAGATGTGAACCACTGCACCTTTAAATTTCTGTGGCCAGCATATAGAATAGCAGTGCTGGCACCACCCATCCACATACTGTAGAAGCCAGTCATTCGCTGGCTTCCAATCCAATTCTGCATCAGGTGATGCTGCTGTCAAACTAGATGGCAGGTTGTCACCTGGGTATGCTTCACTGGCAGGTGCGTGAAGACATTCTTTGGGCGCCGCATGACTGAATGGCTGCTGCTGGGAGTTCTCCTCCGGGCAAGACTGGGGGGGAAATCAGTACATAAATTCAATGTAATGTTTTTCAATATCATTTTATGTGTTCTGGCCCCCCAGCAGTCTGAAGATGTTGACCTCAGCCCTTGACCGAAAAAGTTTGGGGACCCCTGCTCTAATACTTTTAGCCACAGCCCCTCAACAAGCATGCAGATCAGGTGCTCTTACTGAAGTCTGACTGGATTAGCTGCATGCTTGTTTCAGGTGGGTGATTCAGCCACTACTGCAGCCAAAAGGAAATCAGTAGGACTGCCAAGCAACTGGTATTGTTTAAAAGGAAACATCCATATCCCTCTCAGTTAAGGTTCCCTTTAAGAAGTCTACTTTGTGGACTTCTAAACACGATATGTATGGATATATTAGTTGTGCAGTAATTGTTGAAAAACCTTTTTCGATAGCTTTAGAGAGATGATACCAATTAACATTTTGTTCTTGTAATTTAGAGCCAGAATATTCCGCAACGCTTTCACGGAGTATATGTATAGCTTTGTCCAGGGGCGTAACTAGAGGGGAGCAGTCCTTGTGACTTCAGGGGGACCTAGAGCTGTGAGGGAGCCCCAACTACTACTTTACTACCTCACATAAATGAGTCCATCCTTACCACACTTGCCATCCTGACCACACTTGTTTAAAGAAAACCTGTAATGAAAAAAAACCCTCTGGTGGATACTTACCTCCAGGGAGGCTGGGGGTTGAAGCCTCTGGATCCTGGTGTCCCAACAATCCAGCGCGACGACCCCCGAACAGTGGCAAGGTAAATATGTATCTACCATGGTCCTGCTCAGGCATACTGGCAGCACTTAGTTCGGGTTAAGGCGGAAATAGCCAAACTTGATTGTATCTGTTGTACTGCGCAGGAGTGAGTCCTTTGCACCTGCGCATAGAGCGGATACGATCAGGTTCGGCTATTTCCGCCTTACCTGAATGAAGGGTCGCTAGTGCACCTGCGTAGGATCGCGGTAGGTAAATGTTGCCTGCGCTTTCATGTCAGTGTTTGTCGAGGAGCTTTCGAGGGAGCCAGTGCTGGATTACTCACAGCTACAGGGGACAGGGAAGCCTCATTTGGACCCTGAGGCTTCCCCCTCCCGAGGTAAGTATTCCCCAGAGGGTTTTTGTTTTTTGTTACAGGGTCTCTTTAATGACTTTTGCAAGATAGGCCCCAGGTTGTGAGGGTCACAAGAGGTTAGCAAGTTAAAGGGTTTAAACATCAGGGGGGAGCAGCATAAAAGTTTTGCTGAGGGCGCCCATGATTTAAAATTGCCCCCTTGGTTTTGTCACTGACTGTCCTTTATAAAGGGCTCACAATCAAATCCCTACCGTAGTTCTATGTCCATTGTAATCTCAGCCCAATTTAGGGGGAAGCCAATTAACTTATCGCATGTTTTTGGGACGTGGGAGGAAATTAGGAGTGCCCAGAGGAAAACAATGCATGTACAGGGAGAACATACAAACTGTTTGTAGATAGTGTCCTGGCTGGAACATGAACCGGGGACCCATTGCTGCTATTCATCACCGCTACCATGACACCCACTTATATATAAGATTATTGTTCAATGGGGGTGAAGGGGGCATTGCAGGACAGAAACTGTAAATCAGGGGCCAATGAAAAATTGAGTTATTTACATGCGACATTACAATTATATTATGGGTCTAGTGGGTAGGTACATGTCCCATTCTTTCAATAAAGGTTTGCCTGGGCAGAGGCTTTAAAGAGAACCAGAGACGAAGCACCCTCTTGTATTTTATTACATTTATTAGTGGGAACATGACAGTAAACACCTACCCTGCTTTTAGTTTTATTCTTCTCAGTCTAATCTATCTGTTATCAACTGTGATAAGAATCCACCGACTATTCAGTCGAGGTTTGACCTGGAATCATTATAGCTGAGTCACTCTTCTGTGGAGTCTTTTTAAGCCCAAGCTTTCCCCCTCCTGGCTCAGATTTCCTGCTTTACCTACTAAGAGCTCTGATGACATGGGAGGGGCTGCTGCTGCAGGAAAAATCTCTGTCTAACAGACGAGTGTGGCTGTGTGATCTGTGTGCTCTGTGCAGCCAGTCATCATTATTATCTACTGTATGCAGTTTCATTACTATGAGAGACACTTCCTACAGGCAGCCACACAGCATACCAGAATATGAAGTTGAAAGCACACAGATGAAAGCCTGCAGCAGCCCTGCTTGTCTATAGTCTCATATAGCCTAGACAGCACATCCAGAACACCTCATAACCTGGAAGCAGAAGGAATATGAGCCGGCGGCCATATTGGATATTTCCTGGAGCAATAATGGATAAAAAGCACTCAAAAAGGCACACCAGAGTGGCAAAATTATCGGGTAGAGCATTTATTCTTTACAAGCTATCAACTGATATGTTTATTTTGTGTGAATCGTTCATCTGAGGTTCCCTTTAAAGGACCACTCCTGCAAAAAAAAAAAAGCAGTTAAAATTGTACAGAACCTACAGGTTTTGGACTAGTCCATCTCCTCATGGGAATTTCTCATGGATTTCTATGATTTTCAAAAGCATTTCCTGAGCAGCATTTCAGCATACATAGGAAAGCTGTAGATCCTCATAAAAACTCAGCGTGTGTCATACTTGTTCTACCAGAATTAGATACTTTTCATTGTAGGCTGGGTTTGTAGTTGCAGAGATAGCCTTTGTAAGGCTCTGCAGCTTCCCATATCTATTTTTGAGCGACTGAAATTTGTGTTCAAGCTGTGCAGTCATCTTTGCAGGAAGCTCACGCTCCCATTCTCCTTGAGTTGTTTTGTTTGTCATGAAACTCAGATACTACATAACTGGAATCACAAATCTGTTACAGGTATGCATGCCAGTTGTGCTGCTGTTGATCATGTGACTTGCTTGGGGTCCAGTGAACCGTTAACAAGTGCACTGATGGTAAGTCCTTAGCGATAGGTGAATGGTCCATCGTATTGGGAGGAGCCACCTTGTTACTCAAGGAGTTGTTTGTGTACCCCAGGCATACCAGCGCAAAATGGCGCAGGGAAATTTGGGCGCACCATGCGCTGCCATAGGCTTTAATGTGAATTACGGCTATAGCTACGCCCGGACAGAAATTTGGGGGCCGTCAAAGGACAAAGCCCAAATCACTGTAAAAACAGTGTTATTTGGCCTTGGTAATGGCGATGCTGAGGGCGGAGGTATTCCCGATGGGCGGGGACAAGAGTATAACTGCGGCTGGCGTACTAGCAATGCTAGCCCCTGATGAGTCCTGGTGACGACACGCGTAGGGTGGAGCCAGTACGCCTGACGCAGGTCACGTGATCGGATAGTGTACGTAAGTCCAGGGAGGTGTGGGAGCCAATACAGCGGGACGCCGCGGACAGTTGGTGAAACAGATCGCACTGGACCCCTAAGACTTGCCGTTATGACATGCTAAACTTCCCTTTAGGGAGCTTGTGTTTGGAGTGCGCGAGGCGCGCAGTAGTTTTATACTTTGTACTAGCATATTGCGCTATGGAAATTTTTTATGTTTGAATAAAGGCCTTTTTATACGTGGATTTGGATATGGTCACTGATGGTCCTAGTGATACATATATATACTACGCAAGAATGCCACCTGAATATGGTGGTTTACATCTGGTGAGCCTTTCTGATTTATGAGGTGGTGGGCACCACATATGGGCACTGCTTGTCACCTGCACGGTAGAGTTGTGAAGTATGCTTATG
This sequence comes from Hyperolius riggenbachi, assembly GCF_040937935.1. NCBI lineage: Eukaryota > Metazoa > Chordata > Amphibia > Anura > Hyperoliidae > Hyperolius > Hyperolius riggenbachi. Next base: position 506,712,619 of record NC_090647.1, on the reverse strand, counting down.
TACCAGTCATAACAGTATAATGCTATGCAGGATTGTTCTGTGTAGGAGGTGGAAGCACGCAGTGGAGTGCATCACACCAAAATTGAAGTGTTATTTGGCCGCCAGCAATAGCTGGCAGCCAAATGACTTCTTTCTCCATAGTCCACGGCAGCCTGGAGAGGAGATAGTAATTAACACCACTGGGACTTTTGCAGGAACAGGTTGAGCTATTTTTCAGCTTCACCCTGTGCCCAAATTTCCTGGCGCCATTTTTGTATGTCCGCAGCCCAATGGTTGAAAACCACCATACTACTTGTTTAGATAAACTTGGTGCCGTGCTAATTATCCTGTAAGTTGACTGTTACATGTCGCATAGTGTATTCGTTTGACTTGATAAATGTTGAGAAGATAAAAGGGTTGCTTTAGCAAAAAAAAAATCTATACCTACTCTACGTTTGGGTATAGCTCAAGCGGCGTATAAGTCTATCATTGGAAATTGTTTACTGCTTCGGTGCAGAGGAATCAGTGGTGATGTTATTCACACCTTTGACCTTTAACAACTGTTGTGGAACAGCACATATTGATTGACTTGACATTTTCTTAAACATGCAGTCAGTTAAAAAGACAAACTGGTCTCCACACCATGTTTAGGTGTCCATGTCTAAGAAACCTATGTGATGATGACTTGTGGTGAACTGAGACAGTCAGTCCAATGTCATTTTAAATATATGCTCATCCAGTTACAGGTAAAGCGTTTGTTTATATCTTTAGCTCTTCATGTATAAAGTGGTAGAAGGGGACTTAGTGTTCACCGTCTTCTGCTGTCTCCCAGGGACCAAAAGTGTTGCAACCTGCATGAGATTTTTCTAGCATACTTTATTTTCGATAGCATTCACAAAATTTACGTTAAAGCAGCATGGACAGCCATACTATCCCAGGAAAAAAAACACAAATATACAAGTAGATAAACACTTGTTCTACTTACATAACATATGTTTTGTACTGTCCATGTTTTTGTTTTAGTGAATTTTATTGTAAATAAAGAAAAAACTGTTCCAGGCATTTTCCATTTATACTTCTTCTGACTAAAGCCAATTCTATTATGGCCTCCCTTAGGGCATGTTCACACTACAAGAGCTTTTCTGAGCGCTTTGTGATTGTAAAAGCTCTTGCTGATGTTATTTTATGTGAATGTTCACACTGGAGTGATGTGATTTTATGAAAATCCCCCATAGCATTACATTAGCAAGAGCTTTTAAAATCTCTAGCGTTTAAAAAGCTCTTGTAGTCCTTACTCTTTTTTTTTTCCTCCTAGAAACTGCACTGTCATATCTAGAGCTTGCTTTATACAGTGGGTTGCCAAAGTATTCGGCCCCCTTGAAGCTTTCCACATTTTGTCATATTACTGCCACAAACATTCATGAATTTTATTGGAATTCCACGTGATAGACCAATACAAAGTGGTGTATACGTGAGAAGTGGATCGAAAATCATACATCATTCCAAACATTTTTTACAAATAAATAACTGCAAAGTGGGGTGTTTCGTAATTATTCAGCCCCCCCCCCCCCCCCCCCCGAGTCAATAGTTTGTAGAACCACCTTTTGCTGCAGTTACAGCTGCCAGTCTTTTAGGGTATGTCTCTACCAGCTTTGCACATCTAGAAACTGAAATCCTTGCCCATTCTTCTTTGCAAAACAGCTCCAGCTCAGTCAGATTAGATGGACGGCGTTTGTGAACAGAAGTTTTCAGATCTTGCCAAAGATTCTCGTTTGGATTTAGATCTGGACTTTGACTGGGCCATTCTAACACATGGATAGGTTTTGTTTTAAACCATTCCATTGTTGCCCTGGCTTTATGTTTAGGGTCATTGTCCTGCTGGAAGGCGAACCTCCGCTCCAGTCTCAAGTCTTTTGCAGTCTCCAAGAGGTTTTCTTCCAAGTTTGCCCTGTATTTGGCTCCATCCATCTTCCCATCAACTCTGACCAGCTTCCCTGTCCCTGCTGAAGAGATGCACAGCCCGAGCATGATGCTGCCACCACCATATTTGACAGTGGGGATGGTGTGTTCAGAGTGATGTGCAGTGTTAGTTTTCTGCCACACATAGCGTTTTGCATTTTGGCCAAAAAGTTCCATTTTGGTCTCATCTGACCAGAGCACCTTCTTCCACATGATTGCTGTGTCCCCCACATGGCTTGTGGCAAACTGCAAATGGGACTTCTTATGCTTTCTGTTAACAATGCCTTTTTTCTTGCCACTCTTCCATAAAAGCCAACTTTGTACAGTGCATGACTAATAGTTGTCCTATGGACAGAGTATCCCACCTGAGCTGTAGATCTCTGCAGCTCGTCCAGAGTCACCATGGGCCTCTTGACTGCATTTCTGATCAGCGCTCTCCTTGTTTGGCCTGTGAGTTTAGGTGGACGGCCTTGTCTTGGTAGGTTGACAGTTGTGCCATACTCCTTCCATTTCTTAATGATCGCTTGAACAGTGCTCCTTGGGATGTTCAAGGCTTTGGAAATCTTTTTGTAGCCTAAACCTGCTTTAAATTTCTCAATAACTTGATCCCTGACCTGTCATGTGTGTTCTTTGGACTTCACGGTGTTGTTGCTCCCAATATTCTCTTAGGCCTGGAACCCACTGAAATCAGCAAACGCAAAACGCAACAGCTAGCGTTTTGTCTGAGCGGTTTGCAAGCGGATTCATGCGCGTTTTTGGTTGTGTTTTGCAACATTGTATTTTTTTGCCCAGCGGGTGCGTAGCGTTTTGCGTTTTGCGTTTTTATCCTGATTGGTCCTGTGAATTATTTTTCATTTTGTTACAGTGTGCTGAACCGCAAAACGCTAGCAAAACCGCTCAGTTTAGGTTTTGCTGAGCGTTTCCGCTAGCGGTTCAATACTTTACATTGAAGCGCTAACTCTCCCAAAATGCTGCACGTCCTGCGTTTGCGTTTCTGAGAAACGCAAACGCTCCTGTGGAAGTTGCCCCATCCATTAACATTAGCCCAGCGTTTTGGCAAACTGCTAGCGTATCGCAGTGCTGCCAAAACGCTGCCAAAAGCGCTCCTGTGGGTTCCAGCCCTTAGACAACCTCTGAGGCCCTCACAGAGCAGCTGTATTTGTACTGACATTAGATTACACACAGGTGCACTCTATTTAGTCATTAGCACTCATCAGGCAATGTCTATAGGCAACTGACTGCACTCAGATCAAAGGGGGCCGAATAATTATGCACACACCACTTTGCAGTTATTTATTTGTAAAAAATGTTTGGAATCATATATGATTTTTGTTCCACTTCTCATGTGTACACCACTTTGTGTTGGTCTTTCATGTGGAATTCCAATAAAATTGATTCATGTTTGTGGCAGTAATATGACAAAATGTGGAAAACTTTAAGGGGGCCGAATACTTTTGCAACCCACTATAAACACATGTGAGCACTGCATAGGTCGTATTTCAGCAGCTTCATACTGAACTGCCCTCAGCCAATCAGTGAGGAGCAGGAATGTGTGAGGGAAGATGATACATTTCCCTCTCATCGGCAATGTATCAAATAGAGCCAGGCTGACTGAGCTAAGAATTATTACAGCAGAAAACATTTATGATTAGATTGGAATGCTTACAATGCAGGGTCAGGTTTCAGGCTGGGTAGTAAACACAGAGCAGTGGGTAAATGGAAATTGATTTTGTGGCTGACAATCCAGCTTGCATAATTGAGGTGGTATCTGACATTTAGGCTACTCTGCTCTAAAAGCCTAGTGCTATCTGTTCATGGACTTAAGCATCAGAATAAATTAAAGACTTACTTTTTTCCTTTTTTTCTTTCACGGGAGTGGTAGACAGCAAGTCAGGCATGTATTGAAAAACACAACTCTCCTTTGAAGTCTCCTATCTGTAAATCCCTGATGGTGGCCCAGCAGTGGTTGCTTTATGGGAGGAGGGGGGGGGGCAGTTAAGTGACTGGTAAATGTTTAATCCTACATGATTTGTGATGACATAAGTGTTACCTTACAGTTCAGAGATGACCCTGTTAATCCTGCTGCTGGCTCAGGTTTCATGTCTCCTAGAGTAAGTATGACCATTAGGACATAATGATTTAAGGGGATCATAAATTAGGCGACCAACCAACCAATCGACCATCCAATTCGATTATTGTAATCGAATTGGATGAAAATTGGTGCCCCCAAGTGCATGCCCGACTGACAAAGCGACCAATTTCAGGACAGAAATTGGCCGCAGAGTCGATCGCGAATGTTGGAAAATGTCAGGCCGAGGTTGGTTGGTCGGGTGCGCGTCGGTATGGTGGCCGAATTGCCAATGAGCGACGAGACGACGAAACCCCCGTCGCTGCTGCCACAATGTATAGATCTATGTAGTGTAGTGCATTTATACATTACCTGTCCGGTGTCCGCCTCCACGAGGTTTCCGTCCATCTCGCCGGATTCCGCATACATTCCCGGCGGCACTATGTCTGACGTCACGAAGGCGCATAGCGGCTGACGTCAGACGCTAGCGTGTATGTGGCTTACCCGGCGAAATGGACGGGTGGACCCGGCAAGCTGCTACAGGACAGGCAACATATAAATGCACACACACTACATTTATACATTTTGGGGGCAGCGGCGGGGCGAACGCGGCGGCTCAGCCGATTCCCTGATGATTGCATGCTTAAATCGGACGGGAATCGGCCTGTAGTGTATGGACAGATTCGATTAGAGACAAATTTATCTCTAATCAGATTCAATTAGAGATAAATTTGTCTCTTGGTCGAATCTGCCCATATTCGTTCTAATGTATGGGCACCTTAAGTATATTTGACCAGTCTCATAGATTTCACCAACTACAGATAGCCAGACAACATCCTGTGCTTTGAGAATTCCCACGGCTGGCAGAGTGTTGCTCAGATAGAAAACTCAATATAAAAAAGGTCCAATCCTGTCTTTCAAAAAGTGCTGAGAGCAGAATTGTGAGCACAGCAAGAGATTTGAAGAATAACAGCCTTGAGAAAGTCTTCTTTCCATCCTAACACATCAGAGCTTCTGGCTTGTCATCTCTGGATTTAACACTGCTGTTGATTTATAGAAACTTTTTTTTTCTGATTCTGTGATGATGCCTTGGCTTACTATTACAGTATAACATGGTGCTGCGTGATCCATTGTGTTTACACGTTTCAAAGTCACATTAGTGTGTCTTATTGTTTGTGTTCCTGGACTTGGTTGAGGCTAAAATTTATTTTACCTTATCAAGTTTGGCAGATTTAGGGGTTTTTTTTATATACTTTTTGTGCCTTGCCAGAATTTTATGGCTTTACATTATCAGATTTGTGTCATGTCTTTCTATACAGAAAGGCCTAAATGTCACTTTTCTTCTCATTCTTTTTATGACATTTTCCTCTACCGTCTTTATTCTTATGTCTCACATATGTTTCTGTCTAATCCTATATCTAGCTGAAAGTTTGCAAAGTTATTTTAATGGGTTTGGGGTGACTTTTGCCATAGCAAACATGATAATAATCAAAACAACCAACCCAGGCAGGATTAAAACTTTAGAGGTTCAAACACAAGGCCCGTGAGCCGAATGCGGCCCTCCAAGCCATTTTATGTGGCCCTCAAGAGCTTCAAATGTTTATCATTGTAAACCATAAAAGCACAACAGTATACTTCCCATCCAGAGACAGTGTTTTTGGTTGAAAAATCATCAGTTTGAGGTGAGGTGCTGCAACAACCCATATGATCCCTCATCAAAATTACCCTCTTGGCATCCAAACCTTACCAAAAAGGCTATGGGGGAAGAGAAGGCTAGCATCTTGCCAAGTTACATTTTATCTTGATGCTCTTCTGCCGAAGCTGCACTGGGGCAGATGCATATTAAACTGCTCCACTAGGCTACTCTGCAGAGGGGGGAGGAGCTGCCCCCACTACCATATGTTCGCTGTATCTACGTCACTTAGTTTGAGACTGCTCAGGAAATGTTAAATCTTAATAAACCATTTGGCCCGTGACTTAGACTAGCTATTAGATTTTGGCCCCTTACATGATTGAGTTTGACGCCCCTGCTATAGATCTGTAAAAAGACGAAAGGTGTGCTCCAATAGTGTACTTTTTATTGACTTCCATAATGAAAGTTAGCAACACTTACAAGATTGCCTTGACCAACAAACATATCATGAACCTCTGCTACTTAGTGTTGACCTCTCCAATCCAAGCCATGGCCAGTGGAGAAGGAGTTCCTGTGTTGCGGGAGCCAGGGAGCATCGATCACCAACTTCTGTGTGCTAGTGATGTCATGACCTGTTTAGGCCTGTCCATGCCCCTATCACACTTTCGCACTACTTTAACGCTAAAATTGACAAACCTTCTCTGAGCACAGCACCTTTACTGACCTTTTGTGTAAATGCCACTTACTGATTCCTCCTTTCTTTATTTTGAACTAATTTGTTATTTTCGATATAAATATATCGTCTTTCTAGTTAGCAGTTACTCTTTGTGTTTAACTTCAAAGTGTTAAACTGTGTCCTGCTCAGAGATGTGCGCTATTTTGGGTATCCATATCTTTTCTGTATCATCTGGATAATTCTTTCAATGTTGTTTGTTGCTTGGAAGAGGCTATTACTATAAATAATAATATCTATACTTTATGTAAATTTTGCTGCTTGAATGTACCGTATGTAGTTCACTGTGCATATTTAGATTATTCTTTTGTGTTAATGGTTGGTTTGCTTCTAATTCCGATACAGTGCTCTCTCATAGAAAACACTTTGCTCTATGATATTTACTGTTAATATATTAGATTTATTTTGGAATATATTTTTTATATATATTATGTATCTTTATATATAAAAAACAAATGTTCATGTGGACATTTTATGAGATTTGCAGTATTTCATTTAGTAAAATATATTGCTTAAAGAGGAGCTGTCACGAAAATCTTTAAAAAATTTAAAACGCATACAAATAAAGAGTACATTTCTCCCAGAGTAAAATGAGCCATAAATTACTTTTCTCCTATGTTGCTGTCACTTACAGTAAGTAGTAGAAAGCTGACATTACCAACAGATTTTGGACTAGCCCATCTTCTCATAGGGGAGTTCTCAGGGTTTCCTTTTATTTTTAAAAGCACTTGGTGAATGGCAGTTGCTCCATCCAACTGCCAAAATAGTGTACAGCGAGCAGGGATGCTCTTTTTCAGGGAATATCTTTATAAAGAATACAGGCCATGCTGAGAATCCCCTATGGAGCGATGGACTAGCCCAAAACCTGTCAGTAATGTCATATTTCTACTACCTACTGTAAATGACAGCAACATAGGAGAGAAGTAATTTATGGCTCATTTTATCTCTGGGAGAAATGTACTTCTTATTTGTATGTGTATTAAATTTTAAGATTTTCGCAACATTTCCTCTTTGAGCAGATTAATGAGGACTATAATATTGAGAATAGCACAATTGTGTTAGAAGAATGATTCTGCTTAGAAGCTGCAATGCCAGCTTTAACCAAGGGTGGTGTTAGCAGAGTTTGTGGCTTCAAGAAAAAAAAGAACTTGGAGATGTTTTGTTGTACGTGGAGGTGGGTTTTTGAGCTAATTGGGGCAGGGCAAGGCCGTTAACATCCCATTAATTACTGACACAGATACATTACACTGGTGCTTTGCCTGATTACATTCAGACAGTGCTGAGGCTGTATCTTATTTAGTAAAAATACAGCAATTAAAATATTTTGTTTGTTAGGACAATAATCACAACGATAACCTCATTTATTCTAATTCTGGATTGTGGTACAGCCGTTAGCAGCAATAAATGTGTTCTTGTTTTGCAATAGATCTTATTCTGTGACCTAGATTCCTAGATCAGCCTTTTTTTTGCGTCTTTCATTTTGTTAATATTATTTTGTGATATTGAAAATGAGCAACAGGAAAAACTGGCAGTTTTCATTTTCACTAAATTCAAACCCCCCGTCAAAAAATGGAAAAATGCAAAGATGTTCAAAAATGTCTAGAAGGTGATAAGGAAGGCAAAATTATCTCACTGTCAGGTAATCTGAGAGCAGGTTCATCCACCAGGCAACATAGGCAGGTGCCTGGGGCCTAGCGGGTGTCAAGGGACCCACCAGTAGTGCTGCTCGTCCAGATTCCGGATATCCAACCTTTTTTCAGCTATCCGATTCGGATTCAGATTCAGATTCCGGATTTCTGTGGAAATCCAGATAGCTATCTGCGGATAGTTGGGTGGCAATGCGGATATCCGCAATCTGACTATTGAGATACTGTAACTAAGTAGATGACTTTCGGGACACCATTGAGCCAATCAGAGGGCTCCCAGCAGAAGCCCTAGCAACCAATCACAGTGGGGAACCCTGGCCAGCCCCACCTAACCTCATTGAGCCAATCAGAGGGCTCACAGCCTAAGCCCTGGCACCCAATCACAGAAAGGAACCCTAGCCAGCCCCCCCCCCCCCCCCCCTGTATAATAAGGAGGGCTGCAATGATGAGAAATCGTGTCCTTGCTTGTGAATGCTAACTGAGAGACATGCTCCAGTGATGCTGGCCTAACAAGTGCTGTACACAGTGTACACCTAAAGCTGTTCAGTGATTAACCCCTTCACTATCACTACACTATTGTTATATTGTTAATTAGCTTGATTTCATTGTGTGACAGTCAGAGTGCGTGCTGCAGGGCTGCTGCAGCTGTTATGTGTCTGTGTGTGTGGTGTGCACAGACCAGGCCAGCTGCTGCCTGCTGGCCAGCTATTAGCCTTAGCTAGCTACAGTATTGGTTAGGTTAGGGATTAGGAAATACGATAACTGTGTTATTGTGTAGTTAGTACTGTAGTACTACAGTCTGTTCTAGTAGTTGTTAGAGTAGTAGTACTACTGTGTTAGCTTACTACAGAACTGCTCTGCTGCTGAGCAGTGCCAGTGTGACAGTTAGTGTCTTCTCATCTGCTGTCTGACTGTCACTCGGCACGTGGCACTTGGCGTGTGGCAGTTTTTACTTGGCACGTGGCACTTTGCACTTGGCACGTGGCACTTTGCACGTGACAGGTGGCACTTTGCCCTTGGCACTTTGCCCTTGGCACGTGGCACTTTGAACGTGGCACTTTGCATTTTGCACTTTGCACTTGGCACTTTGCACATGGCACTTTGCACGTGGCACTTTGCACATGCCACGTGCAAAGTGCCACGTGCCATGTGCCACTGCCAAGTGCCACGTCCTGGCAGACATTACACCTGCTGCTGCTGCATTGCCCTGCTCCTGCTTCCATTGCTGATCCCACCACCAGGGTGCCACAGGCCACTGCAACTGTGCTGATACCACCTATATTTAACCCAAAACACAATTGCTGCGTAATTTTTTGGAGGTGTCTGGGCTGAAAACTGCCATGTCCCAGTTGTGCTGTTGGACTTTGGACACAATGTGGGCTGCACAACCGCTGTCTGGAACCTAGTCCTGATGTTGACAGCCATTTTCTTTGGGGGGGGGGGGGGGATTTCAAGTCCCCACATCATCAGTTAGTGTTTCCCTTTAAAAAATAATGATGCTACATGCCTCATTTACCCTCAAAAACGTTTTTAAAGCAATTTAAAGGCCACTTCCTTGTTTTTCTATCCAGATATCCGAATCCGCCTGGATACCCGATTCGGATCAGAAAATTTTGAACTCGGATATCCGAAGCGGATCGGATATCTGGGTATCCGGATCAGAATCCAATCCGGATTTTGAAAAGGGGTAGCTGAGCACCCCTGCCCATCAGCCATCTTCTCTGACCTCTCTCCACTTCAGCTCACCAAAAAGGCCACAAGAGGGCCCCATCACATCTTAATCCATCTCTGGGTAAGCTGTTTCAATTTATGAGGGGAGTGGAGGAGGGATGGGGCATTTTTTGAGTGATACATAAATGAATATTAAAGTTATCCTCCAGACTAAAAATCTACTCAGCAGCACTGAAAAGGCTTGGTGTTTCTTTAACAGCTTTACAGCATCAGAACATTGTTTTTCTTACCCAAGCCTCATTTTTAACTGCACAGAAGAAAACTGCCCGGGCATTTTTCCCCTGATGCTGTGCAAAGCATGATGGGATTTCTGATGATGTTGTTCTCGTTCTGCTGTTTTGGTGCAAATATAATTTTTTTTTCAATATTGAATTTGAGATGTGAAGCCTAGCGCACGCAGCTGGGAGGGGTAATCGGGACACAGGTCAGTTGGAACTGTGTCTCATGCTCCCTGTCACCTGCTTTTAACCAAAAAGATGGATGCCCCCATGAAAAAGATGGATGCCCCCATGAAATCACAAACATTTGCCTGTTCTTTAAAAACAGGGTGGGTAAGAGATTGTATTAATTATATTACCTATCTATGTTTATTAACATAACTAGTGTCACTTAATGACAGTATGTTTGTTTAGGCTGAAGTTCCTCTTGAATGTTTAAATCAGGAATTCTGTAGTTTAAGATTATTAAAACCCTAGCAAATCTAAGCCCGTTTAAAAACGGGCTCTAGGTCTGTGTTTCTCGCCGCGCACCCGCCAACCGCCGCACGTGCCCGCGCACCTGCCGCCGCAAGCGTCCGCCGCAATCTACTGAGTAGATTTTTATTCTGACTCTGGAGGTTCACTTTAAATGCTTCTGGACCCCGCTAATTGAAACCTATGCCATGGCATAGATTTTAATTAGCACGCCACACAGACCCACCACTACCGCTTATTGCATCGCTCTCCCACCACTGCAGCTCACTCGCCCTGCCGTCACAGGACAGGCAGAGCTCCGTGAGCCATCCAGGAGCCGATTTAATTGTTTCCTGACTCTGTGACCACTGTGAGACAATGAAATCAGCTCCTGACCAGCTCACGGAGCTCTGCCGTCATAGCAATGGCACGGTGAGTGGGCTTCAGTGACAGGAGAGTGGAGTGAATGATGGGAGTCCTTAAAGAGTAACTCCAGCCTAAACAAACATACTGTCATTAAGTTACATTAACTATGTTCATTAAAATAGATCGCGAATATAATATCTTACCCACCCTGTTTTAAAAGAACAGGCAAATGTTTGATTTCATGATGGCAGCCATCTTTTTGGTTGAAAGGAGGCGACAGGGAGCATGAGACACAGTTTCAACTGTCCTGTGTCCTGAGCACCTCTCCCAGTTGCTAGACAACGTGAACAACAACATAGGACAACAACATCATGTTTGCACAGCATCGGGGGAAAAAAGCCTGGGCTTTTTTTTTTCTTTGATGGGTGGAGCTTAGATAAAAATGCAGCTAAAAATGATGCTTTGGTAAGAAAAACAAGGTTCTGATGCTGTGAAACTGTTAAAGAAACACCAAGCCTTTTCAGTTCTGCTGAGTAGATTTTTAGTCCGGGGGTTCACTTTAAGGGGCAAGATACTACTAGTATTCAAGTGGTTAAATTCCTTATTAATTTTCTGGTTTTCAATTTTTTAAACTTACCGGGTAGCTCTTATAGCGCTTAAAAGTTAGGAAAAAGAAATCTCATTTACAGGTAGGCTGTTCTAGCAATCAGTCTAACAATATTCAATAATAAAGTTAATGATCTATTTAAAAGGATGAGTTAGCAACTCTAAGGAGCTGTTATATGGATGTTTCTTCAATATGGCCCTATTCTTAATAGAAAGATGAAAATCTATTTCATTTTCTTGTGATTGTGCATTTTAATCGGCATATATTGTGTTTTACCATCCAAGGAGGCTTTATTAATGACCCCAGTGAAAATTCTTCAAAGCTGCGTTTCCCAGATGCCTCCACAATCCCCCTAACAAAGCGTATTTATGGTTGTTCTTTCCTCAGCACAATACGATAATTAGTGTCTGAGGCAATTAGGATGTACCTGTGCACAAGGCTGGGAAGCTGAGGTCCTCTAAGGTGAACACTTGTAAACGCTGTGCATAGTTTCCACTTAACTATTCAAGGCAATCAGTTGTGCAGTTCAGTCACATGACTCAAATTAGCTCCATTTACAGCGCATAACCACTAATCTGATTTATTTTCCTGACCTTACTCTAGTGAATGACGACAACATCACCAGCAGGTCTATCACCGTCCATTACTGGATGATGATGATTGTTATAATGAATATATAATATTATTATTATAGCATGGACTTTCCACAGCAGTTATGAGTACCACAAATAAAGTATGTAATTAACTGTCCCTCAGTAGTGCTTTAGACCTTAAAAAATTTAAACAAACCCCCCCCCCCCCCCCCCACACACACACACACACACACACACACACACAGACAATGATGGTTCAAATTCCAGCCAGCACTCTATCTGCACAATCCCCCCTAACTTCCCTCTGCACTCTGCAATCAGCCATAAATCACAGCCGCGCTATGCGGGCTGTGTTTACATCTGTCCTGTCAGTCTGCCGCTCCCCCCACCTCCTGCAGAGCACTGGTCCCCGCCTGCATCCCTTCCCTCCAATCAGCGGCGAGGGAAGGGACGTGGGTGGGGACCGGAGCTCTGCAGTAGGCGGGGGTGAGCGGCAGACTGACAGGACAGATGTAAACACAGCCCGCTCTGACACGCTGTGTGTCAGCAGTGCTGCTGTTATTTGTGGCTAATTACAGAGTGCAGGGGGAAGTTAGGGGGGATTGAAATAGCAACAGAGGCTGGGCTGTATAGGCAGACCCAGCCTCTGTATGTGGATTGCATTGTTAGAATCTCGCCTCGGGTTCTCTTTAAGATGTAAAACTAAGCAGATTGTATAGGCAATTCAGTTTATAGAGCCCAAATACAGTATGCTTTGTTTACTACCTTGTATCGGGGATGGAGCTCATCCTCTGTGAATGCGTTCTTGAACGTGCTTTTACGTCGAGATTTGCACATCCATGTTTGGGAATTGGCTTGTGCATGTATTCACTATTCACTTGGCAAACCACACCATGTGGATATCACATCACTGCCTAGCAGCTCTGATATGTGAGGAAGCAGACAAAACTTGTGCATTACATTATTTGGAGATTTAAATAAAGCTGTACTGAATATGCAGGCATATTAAATGGGTAAAGACCTTGTGGCTTGAAGTCCCCATGCTGTATCACCTTATTTCACAACCTAGAGGATTGGATTTGCTCAAATAAATTCCCTCCCTGGTTAGGAGATTTTGACATGTATTTGTTAATTACTCCTAGAGATGCAGGAGCAGCTTTGTGAAAGGAGGAAGGGGCGGGCTTATATTAAAACTCAGGCATAAGTCACTCTCTGGAGGGCCAGATCCATGCCAGTGTTTAAGATGGACTGAGAAAGAGAGGAATGTGTTCTACCTGATGGACCACACCTTTCCTGATTCAGAGCCATCAATTAATTTGAGCTGTGTCAAATGTGTGAGGACCTCGACCCTCGAAGGACCGGTTTGACATCCCTGCTCTTGATGTATTTGGGCACAAGTTCACTTTATCGCAATAGTATAGGCGTCTTCTGAGATGTTTCTACCAGGGATAGTCAATGAGATGCAAATAATTTCGAGTTGATGCAGCATTATGCAAATTTTGTATGCGAATTTATGCAGCCTGAAAATAAACCAATCAAATCTTACTGAGGTCAAATTTGATTGGTCCATTTTCAAGCTGCATGCATTTGCATACAAAATTTGCATAATCCTACACCAACTCGAAATTATTTGTATCTCATGGGCCATGCCTAGTTTCTATAGTTAAATTTTCAAGTGAAAAATGACTGTCCTGTTAAGATTATGAAAAGCTATTTGAACTCCAGAAAAAAAACAAAAACAAAACATTTACCTGTATTTCTATGCACAATGCAGCACTCTGCATTAGCGCTATAAAAGGATTTCAAGATAGTATCTACACATCACCGGAAGAGAAGTGGCCCAGTAGGGAGAGATAACAGATGAGGCAGCTCATGCACAATGCCGGTGTAGCCGGGAGTAACGGATGTGTACACAGAATGCATTACTCTTCCCATGGATGCTCCTACGCCTGCAGAGGTAATTCCTGAGAAAGTAATTGACGGTAAAAGTTTATAGGGCAATAAAAGTTTAATTTAGGGCAGGCAATAACGTGCCCATCTAAATGACAGGACTTTTGTTTAGAGTTTATTATATCCCACCAGGATTTCGATGAACTGGTATAAGCCATAAGTGCATCACATGGGGGAATGGATTAACGATATGTCGGTGGTTTATTGATATCACTCATACCAAGCTCTACACTTATCTTATTATAATATTTAATATTTAAAACATCAATCTTTGTCATCTCCGAGGACTCTGCAAGATGGATTTGTATAGCATTTAATTTATGTGACTGTCAATATCCCTCTAACCATTTCGGGCAATAATATCATTTCCATTTTTATAATCATCGTTAATGCCCATTTTTATTGTAGGATCTGGCTCGCTGTTCTCAGCTTGACATATTTATTCCATTGCTTAGATGCACCGATTCCAGGAAGAAACCGTGTACCAGGCTTAAAGTGAACCCGAGGTGAAAATCAACTGATGAGATAAACCATGTAATTTTTCCTCTTACTCCTAAAAATGACTTTTTTAAGTATCCCAGGGTTTTCTTTTACATTTAAACATTTACAAAGTAGGTTAAAGGCAACCTTAACTGCAAAGGACTGCCCTCGCAGTCACTCATGGCTCCTCTGGTCCCCCGCTGCCAGCTAGTTTAGTTTTTGCCAGCTCTGAGTTGGCGGGCCGCCATGCGTACCTTTGCATGCATTCCTGCTAATACAGGAAGCTATCGCGGACATTAACACATACATTTTTACGCGTTGCACCTGTAACACGTAAAAATGTACATCTTTATGTCCGCGATGGCTTCCTGCACCAAAGGGATTGCGTGCAAAGGTATGCATGGCGGCCCGCCGACTCAGAGTCGGCAAAGACAAAACTAGCTGGTGGGGGGAGACCAGAGGAGCCATGAGTGACTGCAAGGGCACACAATGGCTTCAGGGGGCTAGTAGATGCCCCAGGTAAGTGAAACTCATTTTTTTTTTACAGTTAAGGTTCCCTTTAAATGTTTTATGGTCTCTAATCAGTGGCAGCCTATTTAGCATCCTAGAATTAGAAAAAGGTCAATAGTTCATGTATTTTATCTCTCCCTACCATCAGAAGTGGTATTCTGCCAGGAAAACTTGTATGGCTGTTATTTGCTTATCATTGATGTTTACTATATTCCCGACAAGCTACCCACAAGACAGAAGCTGTCACTTCCATGCCTAGAAATTAACTCTTTCAGGCAACAAAATAAAACAAGTAAGACAGCCTGGTTATTACTATGTTTTGTACTGTACATACACATGTTTATCTCATCATGTCACATGTCACCTCAGGTACACCTAAATAAGAACAGAGGAAAGGAAATAATAAATCTTGTGCTGTGAAATTACACTATTTTAGTAAAAATAATACAAATAATAATAATCCTAATCTTTGTATAGCACTTTTCTTCTGTCTGACACAGAGTACTCCAGAGCTGCCTTCAGCCACTAAGGGTGCGCTCATGAGGCCACCCCGCAGCATTAGGGAGTCTTGCCCAATGACACCTTACTTAATAGGTACTGACCCTAACCAGGATAGTTACTCTGATATTTTAGGACTGCACAAACTGTTTTATAATTAAATGTTAATATTTATTTATTTATTGTATTTATAAAGCGCCAACATATTCTCCAGCGCTGAATTACCCTGAATTACCTAATATCACCCTTCCATTGCAGATTAGCACCTAGCTGTGACTTTCTGAAATTGTAAAGTCCCACTTCTTTGGAACCTGTACTCTCTGTAAATAAGAAGATCTAGAAGTTCCATAAGTCCTAGTAGCAAACTTATAGTTCTTCTTTACAACCCACATTCTTTTCAGCTCATCCATTGGATTACAAGTCCCAGTGGTGTTACAACCCAACAACCTTAGCCATCTCTCCGGAACCCACCTGGCTACTCTTCAATACTCTCCACACCTTTTTGATAACCCCTTTAGTAAACTGGTGGTATTTTGATGAAAAAGTCACCACTCCTTATGCCTCTCTGAATAGATCTCCCAGATTTACACTTAGCTGATAATTGTGTGTGTATATATATATATATATATATATATATATATATATATATATATATATATAACATCTATTTTACTAAACAGATCTACCTCTCTTATACAGGCAATGCTCATGCATTACGCTGTCTGTCTTTCTTGAGGGGCTTTGACAAATGTCACCCATAGGGGAGCAGGACCTGATCCTCTTGGACGACTTCACTGGGCCGTTCTGCACACACATCAGCTGTGTAGCTGACAACGGGCTGTGCTGCTATGCAGGGGGATGGTGAGCGGTATGTTACGTCACATGGCGAGGGAACAGCACAAACAATGGGATCGGCGGGAGACCGGCATTGCTGGAGATGATTAGATCCACAGGGCAAATCTCTTATGCGTCGGGGGTTCGAGGGCTGCCGTACGCAGGTCGGACGTGTGTACAGGCCTTTATAAAGACAGAGTGAACAATACTGCCAACTTGAACGGGGCATAGCAGACGGAGACGGTCAGACTTCACATTGACATAAAGGAATGATGTGGATATTTACGCACTAAGCTGAACTGATGCATTGTGGGAGTATCTTCTTGCTCACATGATGCTGAATATTTGCAAATACCTTCTGTTTTAACAAGACAAAATGTTGTTAACATAACTTTAACTTATGATGAATAGAAGGTACTTTATATTCCAAATAGTAATGGGATTCAGTAAAATAAACTAGTGGGATATATACATTTTAATGATTGACAAGCTTTATTTTAACTAATTTGTTTGTCATACCTTCTTTTTATAAACATATTTTCATAGAATTGTAATAAGCTTGCTTGGTTAAGTATAGTTTTATCTCATGATTTTATAGTTAGAAGTAGCCTCATGCTGCTTGTAACAAATATTGATTTAGTTCAAATATGTTCCTCTCGGATCTACAGTATGTCAAGGCTTCTCCTTCAGGCTTGATTAATGGCTCTGTAATTAAAATCAGAGTGTTTCCGACGAATGTCTGTTGGCAGAAGACTGCTCATATTCACCTTCTGCCTGTGATTGAAGTTGCACGTCGAAGAGAAAGTCTTCTTCTCTTTCCGCTGATGCCATTTGATCTACAAGATCCACCGCTGCTTGTTTCAGGCATCCTGCACTTGACAATTTAGGCTCTAATTCTGGCTTGTCATAAGCAGAACATGACTTAATCGTCTTAGCTGCTCTTTCTGCCTGTTCAAAGCAGCCGAGGCAACATAAATCCCTTTCCCTGTACATACCCCAGAGGCTCTCTACTAGCATATTAGTGCAAAAGGAAACTCTTCAGTTCAAACATGCCTTGAAAACATATCTAAAAACCCATTCAGGTTCCTCGTTTCAAAGTCATATTATTTCAGCGGCAAGGTGCAGGTAATGTTACTTCTCACAGCTCCACATCTTTGTCGTATAGTTAACTTTAAAAAAAAATAAACGAACATTAATACCAGTGAGTATGAATTTTTGAAAACTTTTTCACTTTTGTGTTGACCAACGAGATAACCATAAACATGCCAGATGAAACTCTGCCGAGACGGCCAGTAACGACCGCCTCTACTGAGAACTCAGCATGTGTATGGCATTCACTTGTCACTCTTGACTGCTCAGCCAGCGATCCGACCTGATGGATCACTTCAGCCGCGAGCATTGTTCTCCCATTTACCCCACCCGCTGTGAGACGTCACATCCATGCCGCACCGCCACATGGAACCGGATTCATTGTTTGCTTGCAAGCACACAACGCATCTGAACAGCAATGTGGCCCAAAAAATTGGTTACTGATCCCCGCTGGGTGACATTGATTGAGAGGGAGTATGTGGCTTTAGGAGTTAAACTCCTAAGGCATTTTCAGAATTAATAGAATAATTCTGGTCTATGGGCAATGATGTAGAATCCATCTTAGCCATATTGCATTGAACTACAAAAGCTTCCAGATGCCTTCCCTGCTCATTCCTCTCCCTTCTGCAGTGTGCCCCACTACCAACAACCCTTCACTATTGCAAATCCCCAGGGGCACCTTGGGATCCTTTTGCACACACAAAGTTTCAAGTGGGATGGTCACCATAAAAATCAAATTTCAACAGCAACTGGTCTGAGTGTATTAAGTGATAAAGATGCTAATCCTGTATTCAAAACTTTCAAAACATTTTCTGCTGTTATGGTTTGGCGTTATCACATACCTTAGGAGCACTAGCCCTTTAATTGCCATTGCCAAACAGTTGCATGCTGGGGGGGGGGGGGTCTTTTTATCTATAATATATTCCTCCTCTTCCCTTTATTTTCTCATTCTTCTAATGACATAAGACAGTGCACTTCCTAGTATAGACCTCAGTGGGAGTGTCTGAAGACTCTGGGAGGAGGGCGGGTAACAAATACACAATTAGCAAGAGCAGAAAAAAGAGTAAGGGAGGATATGTCAGGATTAGCTTCATTCAAAGTTAACCAAGATGGAAACGGTCTAGAATAGGATTCTCTGCTTTTCCTTTACAAAATTCACAGGAATAATAACGTGGACAATGCAATACATCTGTTATGTGAGTAGAACTCGTATATATCTACTTATATATGTGTTTTTTATTTCTAGGTTAGCACGGTTGTCACTTGTTCTGTAGACATAAAGGTTGTTGCACATATGCATTCCAGCACCAAATCCAGATTTTACTGTACATACTGTGAGGGCGACATGCCAATATTTTAATGCAGGGCTAACATTCTCAATGCACGTATATTGCACTTATGTTCTGATCAAGGTATAGTAAGACATTTCAACCACACTTAAGTATAAGCACACTAAGACTTTAAATCCATGTTACACACCTCAGTATATGAGAGCAATAATGCAAAGTAATGTAAGCCAATGCCACTAATCAGCAATCATCTTTCATTGTTCAGACTGCTCCAAATGAGTGCTGCTGGAAAAACTCTCACTGTGGGTTAGTATATTTTACGCATCGCCATCACTCTCTGAGCCGCTGACAGATCTTTGACTTCTACGAAATATAAACTATTAACAATATGCAAGCGCAGCCTTTGTGATGTAAATCCTTGAAACCAGGCGATGCCAGCTTTTTACACCAGTCAGAAATCATACGCAGGCTCCCCCATTTATCTTAAACAGTACAGATCGAACGTGCTCATTGTATAGAAAAGAATGCAGATTGGCAAAGTTTGTGGGAAACAGGATAATGGCCCTTGTTGACTGGCTCACTGGTTTCTGACAGCCGCCTGAATTACGGGCGCTGGGCACCTGCTTGTATGATGTACAGGCTGGGGCTTGGAAGAGATCAGTTAAATACTGCCTTTTGCACAGGCTATTAAACTGCAGACAGAGGCAGTGCGAGCAATCTGTTCAGAATCTGGCTTGCTGAGGCCCTGCTAGGATTGCTGAGTGGAGAGTGATTGACAGAATTCACGTCAACTAGAGGTCTAATTCA
Source organism: Hyperolius riggenbachi (assembly GCF_040937935.1). Classification (NCBI taxonomy): domain Eukaryota; kingdom Metazoa; phylum Chordata; class Amphibia; order Anura; family Hyperoliidae; genus Hyperolius; species Hyperolius riggenbachi. Next base: position 506,693,176 of record NC_090647.1, on the reverse strand, counting down.
AACTCTCGAAAACAAAACTTTGTTTGTCTTGGGACCAGCAAGGATTTGTTAATATTCTTCTTTAGTTCAGCGGGAGAAGGCAAAAAAGAAAAAAGTATTTTCTTTTGCCGGAGAAATGTTGGCTCTTTTCAGAGCAAAGAACATGGCCGTTTTATACTGGAGTGATGAGCAAAAAAAAGCACGCCTGTATCTGAAGTTATTCTATATAGATCATCCACAACTGGAGCATGGAAATATAAATATGTTACAGAAAGCCAAATATAAGTTGAAAATAAGAAAATGCAAAAACAAACCTGCAGTACTGTAAGCAAAGAATAGACGTTTAAAAAAAAAAATCAGTGGTTCAAGCACATTAAATGTGTCGTTTTCAATTAAATATTTTGTAGTACTACTAGGCATTCATGATCTACATACTTCATCTTTACAGGAAACTAGTAAAAAATGTGGGAAAAAATATTTGATTTAAGAACACTTAAAACCAATGGCATAGTAATAGGGGATGAAGAGGTCATGACCCCACCAAGGCCACTTGACCAAAAGGGTTCACCAGGAGCCACCTTCAATGGCTGCATTAGTGCTTCATAGGTACAATGCTGGTGATGATCACTTATGCATATTTTTTAATAGTCCAATGAGAAGCAGTAGAGTGTTGTACCGTGTTAGCCATCAGTATCTTTTTGATTTAAAACTTCTTGGTCCAGTGAGGAAAGCTAACGTCTTCAAAACTGACCCACAGGCTCCTGTCTACAAAACCAGTGAATCTGGCAATCTTGGCCACACCCCTTTACCATAGGACTTTGATATAGGCTGGCTAAAAGCTCACCTGACCTGAGGCAATGGTACATTCATGCTAGATCCAATTACCTTTGTGTGTTGTCTGTTCTGCTCCATGTGGAAAATCACAACTTTTGGCTATAGTGAAATTTTCAGGCAGGAAGGGGCAGGCTTGTGCCAATGTTCCCTCCTATCACCCTCCCATTCCCTCCTATTCCCCACCCAATTCACTTACTGTAAGAGGAGGAAAATGAAGGGTGATGCTGTAGAAAGGGACATCACAGCAAGCCTGCCTCTTCCTGTCTGACAATGTGGCAGTGATCACGGAGGATGGTGAGGGGGGGTGGAGCTGAGGAAAAGATCAGAAGATCACACAGTGCATAGGGGTATGTATATCCAGCATGAATATCAGGTAGCTTTACACCAGGTCGGGTATCCTACCTGCACCCATAGCCCAAAACAGGAGGTTGTGTAACTCTTTTGGGACACAAAAAAAATGTATCCTCATGAGAAGGGGCACAGCCAGGGAGGAAGAGAATCCAAGGCGATAATCACCAAGTGATGGTAGAGATTAAGCATTTACAAGGGTTAGCCACAATTTAACAATGATTGAAACACTATTTTCTGATTATTTCTCCACATAACCAACTCCTTTAAAATGTAACTGTCGGGCATAAAAACAAAAATCTATTCTTTATTTTAATCTAGTAAACAAGTAATAAGGATGCTAACCAGGCAATCCAAAAGTTAAAATCACTATTACTTTTCTTGTTGATAAATGATCATTCCCCAGTTTACCTGACTCTTATTTGGTACACACAAAATTTGGTTCACAAAAAAGGAAGTTGCTGGGCATGCTGGGTTGTCATTTTTTGCTTCTCTATTTCCCTTTCGACTTAACTAATGCAGTCTAATTGGCTGAAGCCTCTTTCCCTCCTGTTTTTCCCTCCCACACCTCTGTTCCTCTCTGATTGGCCAATATTTCTCATGCTGAGACAATGCACTTTCTATAGTGAATGTGGGCAATACATACAACATTCAGGCAGAGGAGAGTAAGGGAGGAAATTACATCTGGATTGGCTTCAAAATAGCCACACTTAAAATGGGAAATGCTAAGAAGGATTTTCTTTTTCTTTTTTTACTGTAGAAAAATCACTATAATCAAAACGTGGACAGTGCAATAAATATGGTATGTAAGTAGAGCAAGTATTTATCTACTTATGTGTGTTTTTTATCTGAGATAGTATGGCTGACAGCTCCTCTTTAAAGAAACCCTGTAACGAAGAAAACCTCCCCTGGGGGGTACTCACCTCAGGTCCTCCTCCGTCCCACGGCATCGGAGATAAAGCTCCCTGAACAGCAGGGATATAAATATTTACCTTCCCAGCTCCAGCGCAGGCGCAGTATCGGCTCTCCGCCTCGGAGATAGGTGGAAATAGCCAATCGCTGTCGGGCCGCTCTACTGCGCAGGCGCAAGTCTCTTGCGCAGTAGAGCGGACCCGACGGAGATCAGCTATTTTCGCCTATCTCCATGCGCAGAGCCGCAACAGCGCCCCCGCTGGAGCCAGGAAAGGTAAATAATTCAGCACTTATCAGCGCTTGTCAGGCTTGTCGAGGGAGGATTCCGGGACACTTCGGGGGAGCCAGCGCTGGACTGCCTGCAGCTACAGGGGTGGGGGAAGCCTCATTGGGACCCTAAGGCTTCCCCCTCCCGAGGTGAGTACCCCCCAGGGGAATTTTTTTTGTTGCAGGTTCTATTTTAGTATTTATTATATCTTTTTACAAGGAGCCTTTATGTTACTGCAGCTGAATAAACACTTACTAGCATTCTGCAGTCTTGTGGTGAGGTTAACCTGACAGATGCAAGCTAAATTACACTGAAGGAATACCTTGTATGGCAGATAAAAGCAACTGGCTTATACTTTCTTGATGGATGGATGTGATATTTTTTCATACTACTAAGGACCCTTTTCCACTAGCAATCGCAATCACAAATGCCAGCGATTGCGATTCTTCATTAATTCTGTTATGTAATTACAATTTTAATTTGCATTGCATTATCCCTCTTAAAATCGCTCCAGAAAGCGATTGCGATTTGCAATTTCCAAATCGAATCACTATAGTGGAAAATACTTCTCACGATTTCTATGATAAAGTAAAAATTTAAAAATCACTAGCGATTTGCGATTTTGCAATTCAGCTGTGTAGTGGAAAAAGGCCCTAATAGTTAAAATTGTAGGGTGTTCAGAGGTTCAAGGAGGAATCCGGTGTTTTTTTTTTAATTTTTTTATCCCCAGAGTTTTACTGCTGTATGAGAAATGTTCAGTTCTGGGAACAGTTTCCTTTAATCATAAAGAGAATATACACAGCTCTGGCTCGCATTTTGGATCAGGGTCAAGAGGAGGCGAGCTGTGCCCTCGCTTACAAAATCAAATTTGTTGGAGAGACACGGTTGGTCCTTGAAATTAGTGAAAAGAGCTGGGTCTCCCAACGACACAGAATAACAATGAGAGTCCTGTCTCTCTAGTTCAAAAGTCATCCCCACATCTAATACATTCATCCACACAACATATTTTTTTCCAGTTTTTATTCTCTGGTCCTTTAATGCTCTGTATTACTCAGATAACGCATATGCTATCACTGTAAGCTAATGTATTTTCCTCGCCTGCAGCAGATGGCAAAGTTCTAAATATATTGTGTCTCCGGGTAAATGAATTCTGGTTATGTCAGTCCCGTTTTATTTGAAGTACTGTAGTAGGGCAGAGGGGTTAAGCTGTAAAAATGGACAGTTCTAGGCAGGGGAGATTATGAACAGACGCAAAGAACGATAAAGTTTGTTGATGGAAAATTTTGCACCATGGAATATGTTTGCCAATAGTTATTGACGTTGGCATAAATCACTTCTATGGGCATCTAAATCTTACCATTAACTATGAGTGAAAGACTGTGCGGGGGGTAGATACATATTGTTTGCATTAAAAGAGATTTGGTCTAATATTACCCAACCTAACTCCGCCAATACGTTTTGAGAGTTTCATAAATTGGACACTTTGGGCATGGAAACATCCAGATAATTATATTGATTTCACAGTTATCTTGGTTTTATCTGTGATGGAGGGCTTATAGCGGCTGTGACTAGAATAGATAACGTTCAGTTATGCTGTCTTCTATTTTTTTTTCTTTTTCTATTTGCAAAAAGAGCCAAAGTATTACAGTGAAAGCTGTGCGTTGGCAACCAATATCGGGAAATGGATTTACACAGAGAATATTTTGTATTTACAAGAAAATTATTGGTTTAATTTTTCTTTGAAACATTCTCTGCAATTTGTGGGCTTTAAAGTGACACTGAAGTGAAAAAAAAATTATAAGATAATGAATTCTATGTGTAATACGGCTACGAAATAGAACATTAGTAGCAAAGAAAAGAGTCTCATATTGTTTTCCAGTACAGGAAGATATAAAAACTACAGTTGTTATCTATGCAAAAGAGCTTCTCTGAGCTATTCGACCAAACTGGGTTGAATACAGTCCTGTTTTCTGAAGCACTTAAACAGTCAAGAAAAATTCATAGTTTCATTAGCTCTGCTTTGTTTTATAGCGTAACCATTTATGCCGCGTGAATGTGAGCTTCATGTCCGCAGCGGCAGCAGCTAGAGCCGCAGGGACGCACTAGTCACGTCCCTGCAGTTTGGGTAACCATACATTGTACTAGGGATATAATTTAAATGTTGCAATAACCGGGACAAATGGGAAGATAAATTGTGTGGATTTTAATTATGGTAGCATTAATTATTTTCAAACTATAATGGCTGAAAACTGAAAAATAATAAATGTTTTTCCATTTTTTTCTTATTATTCCCATCATAATGCATTTAGAATAAAATAATTCTTAGCATAATGTACCACCCAAAGAAAGCCTAATTGGTGGCGGTAAACACAAGGTAAAGATCATTTCATTGTGATAAGTAGTGATAAAGTTATTGGGGAATGAATAAGAGGAGCGCTGACAGGTGAAAATTCCTCTCGTCCATAAGGTGAAAAATACCCGCAGGCTGAAATGGTAAAAGGACAGAGTAGGGTTTTAAAACTGAGACTGTGAACATATGATGCAATGTTATTAAAAACAAAAACAAAAAAAAAAAACTATTTAACTGAAAATAAAAATATGAGAGTCTTTTCTTTGCTACTAATATTCTATTTATTATCTGTACTACACATATTATTCATTATACTTTGTTGTTGTTTAAGTGTCACTTATAAGCGTTTTTCCACTTAGGTGTCACTTTAAGTAAATATTCCACTAACCTCCTGAAACTAAAAGATTTTCAAACAAGACTGCCAACTGACTACACATAACTTCAAACAACATTAGTCAAGGTTCTGTGCAGACATGATTATCTAGAAAGGATATATGGCCACTTTCTGTTTACACTTTATTCATGCAAACCAGGTATATACCCACTGCACAAATTAAGAAGTCATAAGATTGTTAAAAAGGAACTTTAATTAATGGACAGTGTAAAAAATAAGCAATTTTATTCATTTCATTGTATTCAGTACCAGTAGTCATTTACTCTTTTTTTTTTCCTCTCACTGATTTAAATGCTTACATTTATCAGTGATGCCAGCAACTTTACTGCTGGCAAGATGAATCATTGTGGGGTTTATTCTTCTTTTCCTCTTTGCGTAGTGAGCAGGGACTTCAGTTAATCACCCAGAATGCTGTGGGGCAGAAGGCTGTATGACATCAGAGCCTAGTCTAACGTTACTGGAAGCATGGGGTTACATACACATTTAGAGAATTATGAAGCATTTCTGATGCTACTTATAGCTATATATGTTTCTTATATTTACTGTATTTTATGCTATGAGTCATTATTGGTCTTTGTAACTGTTGATGACAGGTGAAGGTAACTGGGCACAGAAAGTTAACAAAAATGCAGTGAATTTACCCTGTTCTTCAAACAGTGCCTACATCACCAGCAAGAAGGCAGCTGTTTAGCTTGTATTTAAAGTGGAGCTGTCAGCTATACTATCTCAGAACCCCCCCCCCCCCACACACACACACACACACACACACACACACATATATAAGTAGAAAAATACTTGCTCTACTTACATAATTTGTGTATTGCACTGTCCACATTTTGATTTTAGTGATTTTTCTATAGAAAAAAAGAGAAAATCCTTCTTAGGAGTCTCCATTTTGTCTGTGTCTATCTTGAAGCCAATCCTGACATAATTTCCTCCCTAAAGGTGGCCACACGCCATACAATTTTTTAAATATGTGTTCAATTTAAGTATTGCAATACATTTTTCTGACTGATTGTAACATTTAAAAAATAAGACCAATGTACCGCATATGTATGTTACATTTTTCCCCAATTATGATAAAAATGATTGGAAACTCTGACAAAATTGCTGGGGTGTGTATATTAATAAATTGACAATCGAACACACACTATACAATCTTTAGAAAGATTGAAGAAAAATATCTGGCATTCCAGATCGATAAAAATCGAAGAAAACTAGAAATCCGATCGGATTTTTCAGTCGAATGAAAAAAAAGCTTTCGATTTTTTCGGGAGATCGGATCATTTTTACCGAATTGCTGTAAAATCGGATCATTTAATTGTATCATGTGTGGCCACCTTTACTCTGTGTTTGCATTGGCTGCCCTCCTCCCAGACTTCAGACACTCCCACCCAGCCGTGCAGTAGAAAGTGCATTGAGAAATATCGGCCAATCAGAGAGGAACAGAGGTGTGGGAGGGGAAAACAGGAGGGAAAGAGGATTCAGCCAATCAGGCTGCATTAGTTAAGTCTAAGGGGAAAGTAAAAAAAAAAAGAAAACCCAGCATGCCTCACAACTTCCTTTGTGTGGCAGATGTCCCAAAAGAGAGCCAGGGAAACTGAAGAAAGACGAAAGAAGAAAAACGAGTGATTTTTAACTTTTGGATTACCTGGTCAGCATCCTTATTACTTGTTTACCAGATACAAAAAAGTATTGATTTTTTATTTTATGCCTGACAGTTACTCTCTAAGAATAGAAGCAAAATCTGTAATATTTTGTGTAGTGGTTAGTGTTTTTTTTGTTTGTTTAGTATACATAGACTTTCAAGCCTTTGTACGTTGAATATTTAGCAGGTATAATATAGGTTACGTTCTACGTTATATCAGCTTACATAACCTTTTGTGAAAATATAAAATGTGGCAAGCACGGACAATGAGGAAAGTAATATTGTCTTGTTTAGCTTTGTACAGCTCAGGTGTTTCCACTCCAGGCCCAGAACCCACAGCTGCCTCTCTCCATCATCTCTTCTTCATGTGTGCACCTGCCACTTCACTCCGTCACGCTGATCTCGCAAATGGATCTCTGCTCCCGTGTTCTTCACAAGGAAACCCACTGCTTTTCTGCTATTTTATAATACATGGGGAGATTTTCTTCTGCCCGCTGCTGCTTTTAAAAGATGTAAACCCTCCCCCTCCCCTCTATCCCTTATGAGTTTATATTTTTGAAAGTTGAACTCCAAGCTCCATAATAATATAAGCGATGTGTGGATATTGTTATATTTTCTCAGCCATCTAAAAGCCCAGCTCCTGAAACACGCTTTCAATAGTATGAAAAAATGGTGTTAGAAACCTTTTGGGGACTTAATTACCACCTGTGCCCCTCTTACATGGTTGGTGCAGTACATTACTATTATTATTATTGTGTATTTATATAGACCAACATCATCTGCAGCACTTTAGAGAGTACGTAGTCATGTCACTGACTGTCCTCAGAGGAGCTCACAGTCTAAACCGTACCACAGTTATGACCATATGTCCCTATGAAAGAATAAGGTCTAATTTGGAAGGAATCAGTTGACTTGTGTATATTTTTATTACTATAGTGTACATCTGCGCTTTAGAGAGTACATAGTCACGTCACTTACTGTCCTCGGGAGCTCACACTCTAACTCATACCACAGTTATGGTCATATGTCCCTATCAAAGACTAAGGTCCAATGGTGGTGGTGGTGGGGGGGAGGGCAGGGACCAGTTGACTTGTGTATGTTTTTGAAATGTGGGAAGAAACTGAAGTGCTTGGAGAAATTATTTAGCATGGGGTATTCTATAGTTCAGGCAAGCTGAGCAGTATCCAGGGAGTGATTCAGACAGCAAAATCTAGGAGTGGCGTTTAGACCAACAGTTTGGGCCATTTACCACCTACTTCCTCTGCGCTCTCTTGCCTGCCATCCTGGTACATACAGTACCCTTCTCATCATTTCATCCCCAAATCCCCATCCTCATTCGACTGGTGGCACCTGCCATGACATCATAAACAGGGGAGGTGTGGATATATGCCTTTTATCGAGGCATACTATGGTAAAACCTCATCACAGACGAGAGATCACCATGGCCAGGGGTGGCTTTGGCACGCAACGTCTGATAGGTGACGGCTACTGATCAAGTGCTGTGATCTGCCCAATGACAGTGCTTTGGTTCCGTCGGTGAGATGATCGTGCCGATGATTCCGCCGGTTAGCAAAAGGAACACCAGGTGGCTGTGATTGACCGGTCTGATGCCAGCACCATCGCCTAATAGGTCATGTGCCAAAGTTTCCACTCTGACTGGCCAGGGGCGTAGCAATAGCCATAGCAGCTGCTATGGGGCCCTGGAGAAGGCGGTACTTAATGTATTCACCATTAACTTTCTTGTGTTCCTCCAGCCTCAAACTTTGTCTCAGTGCCCATGAACTATGTGCAGTGTTGATTGCATGGCCATGTAAATTGCCCCATTAATTTATATATATAGGGTAGGGGCAAGTGGCATTGCTTAAGAGTGCCTCCATCTGAGGGCTCTATGAAAGATTTGCTATGGGACCCCATGATCTCCAGCTACGCCACTGTGACTGGCCATGGTTATCTCTCACCGGTAATGGGGTTATATGGGGGGTATACAGTATATGATATGAGGTATATATGACAAAACAGGCAACTTAGCTGCTCTGTAGTTGGCTGTGTCAGCGTGACCCTGACTTGAGTTTGTGTTGCTTTGTGTATATCAAGCTTTTTATCTACAAGGATTTGAAGCTCCAATCTTATCTTCCTGGCTGTGCTCTTCTGCAAAATCTGTTGACACTGCGAATAAATGATAATAATGTTCATAAAAATAAATGTCATAATAGCATTACAATGACCGCAAGCAGCAGGCAGGCAGGATCACACAGAGGTGCAGTATAGAAGGAGGAATAAAAAGTGACAGTCAATCTATTAACTCATACAGCGTAATGTGCTAACCCTCGAGGGAGCCCCATTCTTGATCCACAGCTTAGTTCTAAGAATGAAGACACACTCCATTGAGAAAGTTCAGTTACCGCCTAGCCCTAATTACTGTGACATCAGAGATAATCAGATCTCGCAAGGAAAATCCATGGAATCATTATACATTGTGTGAGCAGAAAAAAAGAAAGAGATTGAATATAACTAATTATAGAAGGAGAGGGTTCTTGCCTTTCACAGGTTCTATAGTAAGTTCTGCATTGTGAGAAAAGTAACAGATTAGGTGGTTTTATAAAGAGGTTACTGGCTGGTGTTGAACGACTTTCTTGTGTGTAGAAAAAAACCGTTGGAGCAGAGCAATTTAATGTAAGTTGACCTAAATGAGAAGGAATCAGTGTAGCGGATAGCACCTGTGCCTTACTGGGTCCCCGGTCCAGATCCTTGTGGGGGCACTATCTGCATGGAGTTTGTATATTCTCCCCTTGTCTGCGGGTTTCCTCTGGGCATTCAGTTTCCTCCCAAATCCCCAAAACAGACAGCTAGACTAATTGGCTCCCCTCTTAATTGTCCCTAGACTACAATGCACATATGACTATACTTCCATATTAGATATAGGAATTCGATTGAGAGCCCCTCTGAGGGACAAGTACAAGACTACATACTCTGTACAGTGTTGCGGAAGATGCTATAAAAAATAAATAAATGTATTAATTTAATAACTATACTCGTCTTATGATGTCTCAAAATAGGGACGTAGCAATAGCCATGGCAGCCATATAAGCTGCTATAGAGCCCTGGAACTTGGGGGCCCCATTCTGATTTTTCACTTGTAGTTAAACTGAATGGCAGTACCACAGAACTCAAGGAAGGTACACCAGGATGGGTATGTAGTGTGAAAATTGGGCAATCCGTTACGTGGTCTACAGAGAATTTGTTCTGAGTATTGCAACATGTCTTTCAAATACTCTGATTGTTCCCACAGAGAGAATAACCATGTTTCTGGAAGAGGTGTTGACCAACACCTATTTCTACGTGAGCTAGAAACTATAGAGGATCAGGTGAATTTGGAGCCTTGGCACTTGGCTACATCGAGTGCGCGCCATAGACCTCAATGTTAATTTTGTGGCTATGGATGCCAGGAGGTATAAATTGGACACTACACACGGCTGAAGTTCAGTTAAAGAATAGCCAAAACTTTACTATAATGTAGGTTAGGCTGTGCATCGGTAGCAGGGGCTTAGTGTTAGGCGTATGTGCAGGAAGGTTAGTATTAGTCGTATTGGTAGGGTTATTGTAAAGTGAGCAGGGAGAGGTTAGGTTAGTGGTTAGGAGTTTCAGGGCCAAATTCGGCTTTTTCACGAAGCCAAGATTCAGAATTATATTGGTAACAGAACATTGAAGCAGGTGGTTTCTAGGTGCTGCCGTGGCAGTAATGATATATTGGGTGCGGCCACGTAAGGGTAATTTGGCGTTCCAGTGATCGATGGACCCCGAATTACATCTCCCTCTGAGTTGCGACAACTCAGAGGGGGAATAGTATTTTACGCCAACGGGGATTTGAGTGGCAGCAGGGTGAGCCATCATTCGTCTCACCCTGTGCTCAGCTCACCGCCGGTGTACATATATGTACGACAGAACATTACCATTATCATTACTATCAGTATCACCTGGTGCCCAACCAAACAAGCTCCTATTGAATATGTACTCAAACCAGTGGCATAGCAATAGAGGTTGCAGAGGTCTCAACTGCACCAGGGCCCTTAAAGAGACTCCGTAACAAAAATTGCATCCTGTTTTTTATCATCCTACATGTTCCAAAAGCTATTCTAATGTGTTCTGGCTAACTGCAGCACTTTCTACTATGACAGTCTCTGTAATAAATCAATGTATCTTTCCCCTGTCAGACTTGTCGGCCTGTGTCTGGAAGGCTGCCAAGTTCTTCAGTGTTGTGGTTCTGCTATGAACTCCTCCTTCCAGGCCCCTCTATGCACACTGCCTGTGTATTATTTAGATAAGAGAGAAGCTGCTCTAATCAGCTGGATAAATCGTCCTCTGAGCTGGCTGGGCTTTCACATACTGAGGAATTACAAACAAGGGCAAAGCTGTTTGCAAGAAGAAAAGAGCAGCCTGAAACTTCAGTGCATGGGGGAAAGAAACACACAAATGATCTCTTGAGATTCAAAAGGAAGGCTGTATACAGCCTGCTTGTGTATGGATGTATTTTCTATGTGTGGACATACTGTACATCAACCTACTTCCTGTTTTGGTGGCCATTTTGTTTGTTTACAAACAAACATTTTAAAACTGTTTTTAACCACTTTTAATGCGGCGAGGAGCGGCGAAATTGTGACAGAGGGTAATAGGAGATGTCCCCTAACGCATTGGTATGTTTACTTTTGAGCGATTTTAACAATACAGATTCTCTTTAAGCCAGAGGAGCCCCGTAGGGCCCTCCCTCAACCGAAGTATTAGCTCTTTATTGGTCCTGTGCTGATTCTAATGCTAATGCTGATGCTAATCAATTCTATAGATGCTTTGCATGATGATAATCATTAACAAGCTGTTCCCCATCCCCTTTCTTGCACCTCTGACACTGTATTTGTCATTGGCAGGTTTTGGTGCATCGTAACAATTGTTATGTGCAGAGTGCTTTGGGGGGCCCAATGTAAAACTTGAACTGGTGCCCAAAACTCCTTAGCTATGCCACTGACTCAAACTGTAGATCTATATCCACCATCCACTGTGTGCACTATGCATTGGCTGTAACTGTACAAAGTCACTGCCATTCTCATCTCTAGAGGAGGATGTTGCTCAAGTAGGTCTATGAATAGGGTCCTATGGTCAGGGGTTATGCCTTGAAAGCTTGCAGTTGTACTCGGCACGGTTAGATCCTTCAATAAACAACCAGAAGCTGAAATTGACTATGAATAGCATAAATAAAATCCTCTTCACTTTTCCAGCAAGTTGGTTAAAAAAAGCTTTCATCACCAGATATGTGACCAGTATAATAGGTGCATTTTTGGGACTATAAAAGTCTGTGCTGGTTGTAATGAAATACTGTAGTAATGAGATTTTATTTCAGCAAATAGACCAGCGCTGAGCGACTCTTCCCCCCCCCCAAAAAAGAAAAAAAAAATGCTACACACAGGGATTCTACAGAGAATGTGCCCTGCACAGCAGAGGAATAAATAAATGAACATTCTAAATCTAATTAATTAACCTTTTCCAGATGTTTCATGTTCTACTGGGAAAACAAAATGTGTAGCTGCAACCTTTAACATCCGATTATCTCTTGCATCAACCTCCTCACACAGCGTTTAGGATTCCTCTGAATTTCCTGTCGCTGTGTGCCAGTCAGTTTGCCAGCTGATGCTCTCTTCTGCAGAAGGGTACTTAGTGGTTTCTGTGTGCTGTGCTAGAAAGAAATCACACATTTGTAACCAAGCGCAATACAAACTGGTGTTACCAGCCGGGTCCGGACAGGAAAAAAAAATCAGAATATGAAAAGTGCATCTGCTGTTGTCAGCATTGTTAAAGGGAATCTGACATGAAAATAAACTTATGAGATAATGAATTGTATGTGTAGTACAGCTAAGAAATAGAACATTAGTAGCACAGACATGAATCTAATATTGTTTCCAGTACAGGAGGAGTTAAGAAATTTCAGTTGTTATCTATGCAAAAGAGCTTCTCAGAGTGCTCAGACCAAGCTTGGTCGGCTGCGGTGCTGTTTTCTGAAGCACTTGTCTCAAAATATCTCTCACTGTTTCTTGTTTGTTTAAAGTGGAACTCCAGTGAAAAATGATGTCATAAAAAAGGTGCTTTATTTTTACACTAATTATGTATAAATGATTCAGTCAGTGTTTGCCCATTGTAAAATATTTTAAATCCCTGATTTATATTCTGACATTTATCACATGGTGACATTTTTACTGTTGGCAGGTGATGTAGCTGCTGCTTGCTGTTTTGGCAGTTGGAAACAGCTGTACACAGCTATTTCCCACAATGTAACGGTTCACAGACAGGAAACTGCCAGAAGTACCTCGGTACTCAGAGCTTCTTGTGGGAGGGGTTTCACCACAATATCAGTCATACAGCGCCCCCTGATGGTCTGTTTGTGAAAAGGAATAGATTTCTCATGTAAAAGCGAGTATCAGCTACTGATTGGGATTAAGTTCAATTCTTGGTCACGGTTTCTCTTTAAGGTTTTATTGCAGGAACATTTAAAGAGTCATTATTTCTATTCTGTGTCATAGTTTAAAATACAGAGTGTACTTTGTAAACTGCAAATATTAAAGAATGATGCAATGTTATAAAAATAAAGCTATATAACCAAAAATAAAAATATAAGACGCTGTCCTTTGCTACTAATGTTCTATTCATGATCCGTATTACACACAATTCATTACAAGTTTGTTTTTTTCACTTCAGTGTCACTTTAAGTGTATTCTAAACTCAAGGCTGCTGAAGTGATCCCGAAATTAAAATAAACTGATGAGATAATTATAATTTTTTTGTGTAGTATGAATGATAAATATAACATTAGAAGCATAAAAAAGAGTCTCATAATTTTATTTTTAGTTTTATAATATTCATTTTTAAGAGGCATCAGACTATCGCTGCTTCTGTTTAGAATCTGCTCTCTGATCTGTTTAGCTGAAAAGAATACAGAGCTAATGATGATTCTTTGCTTTTCCTGCAGGAAAATCTCCTTATCTTATGGTTTCTCAGCTGATGTGGCTTCTATTCACTGTTCAGGAAACTGGACTAAATTTGGCAGCTGTCGACAAGCTCTTTTGCATAGATAAAAACTCGAGTTTTTTTTAACTCTTACTGTACTGGAAAACAGAAAGGGATGTCTGATAATTTCTTAGTATATGTTTATCTCATCATGTCACATCAGGTGGACTTTAACTACTGTAGGGTCGTCTCTGCTGCTATGCCTGATGTAAGCTGGCTATCTGGAGAGTAGTGGGCTGTTCCTTATGAGCCAGAGTTTAGCAATTCCCCTCAGAGACCAGTGTTGTGATTGATAGTACCTTGAAAACCCAACCCCATTCCCTGATTAAAAAGATGCAGGGCTGCTTGTCAGCTGCACACGTAAGTCCTACTGCAGGGTAGCTTAATTTTTAAATTTGCAGCAGAAGAACCATGAACATGCCACCATATGAATTATGTAGCTGCTTTATTACAGCTGGAATGTGTTGTTATAGATTATGGACTTGTTAAGGTACATAAAATATCATATTACTTGCCTGGACTTCGGCCTAAATTCTAATTTTAATGGTGTTGAAAATTACAAAGCCTCTTACTCTTGCAGCAAGCAACCGTATTCCTAAGAGAGTGCAGAGGAGATTGTTGCTATGGCTGCAAAGAAGTGCAGTTTGAACTTAATGGTGCTAATCATTTTTGGAATTCTTAGCTGGTTAAAGATTAGAATGGAAGATACTAACACAATGATTAGGTAGAAAGACTTGTGCAGTACCAATGGTTATGCCAAATACTGTATGTCTCTGTGTTGTATCTTTTTGAAAGTGGTATTTCACTTTATACTTGAATGGAGCAACATTTTGGGCCATACCACTTATGCATAAAACATTTGTTTCTATAAGCTGTACTTATTCCATTTATGAACAATTAAAGAACTCTACAGTGGTGCGATCGGACATTCTGCTTCATTGGACTTTGACTCTGGAGGGCAAGGGGCATATTCTAACACAGCACCCTTGTCTCCCAGGAGGTAGGGTGCTGACCTACCTACTTGTGAATTGTTCCTTTATAATTGAATTCAGTAAAGAAAGCCTATTCTAGTTTGGCCATAGTTAAAGCTATCGGCTTGGCAGTAGAATGGTGCTTTTGAAAGACCACATCTACATACATAGCCAAACTTTGAATTTAAACTCCTCCTCAACACAGCCCAGACAGTGACATACAATGTAAAAGGTTGCTTGTTGGCCTCCAATGACTGGTTACGTTGTGATGGGATTCTTTTATCCCTCTCGTTCGATATCTAAGTTAATATTGATTTGGTGGAGTAGTTTACATTTTCAACTTGCTAATCTGTCAGATAAATGGCCTATGCTTAGGCCAGGGGGAGGGGAGGTGTAATGGTCTTTTTAGTGTGATATCTGTGACACACAGAGATGGCTTTGGCACTAAAACTATGATGTACATGTGACACATTGTAAAATGACTTAAGTGGCTCCACATTTGTTTGTCATCATCTGGTCCTTCTACAGAGTTTCTGAACTTTATAGTCTAGAACATCTTCTGTTCCACTCACTGTAACCATTGACTCAGTTGAAGAGTTAGAGATGACCGGCACTAGATATGGACTAGCAGACTTTTGGGGGGGGGGGGGGGGGGGGTAGGTGATCGCTCCCTGTGCCTCCAGTCAAGGTTCAATGTACATAAAAAAGAGGAAAATCCGGTCACCAGATCAGCTGCAAAGTTCACCATTTATTTCATCCCACCATCAACAGATTCACACACCCAGGCAAGGCCTGACAGCTGTTTCGCAAGCTCAAATGCTTGCTTCCTCAGAGACCAACCATTGACTGTTGGTTTGAGGCCGATGCTGACAGACACATTGCTAGTCTGCAGACGTTCTGTCGCTATTGAGGGTGGCAATCACTGATGGAGTAATGATGTAAAGTGCATAATAGACTGGGTGGAGCGAGATAGAGAACAGAAGTGCTGGGCTGTATTCGAGTGAGATGCCAGATTTCTCATCTACATGTTCAAGCTGCCATATCAAGAAATCCGGAAGGTCTGTAGACTCAATGGAGAATAAATTGGTGTTTTATTCACACATTATATGCCACATGAAGATTCGCAGACCAACGCCTGTTTCATGCCCACGGCAGGTCCCCTTTGTCAAGGTAACACACAGAATAGTAGAATGGTAACTTTACCATTTTGTTTATTACATTGACTGAGGAGACCTGCCGTGGCCCTGAAATGAGCATTATTCTGTGAATGGACATCTGCCATAATGTGTGAATAAAAGACCAATTTTTTCTTCATTGAATGTGCGGACTTTCCGGATTTCTTTGCATGCTCTGACATTGGTCCAGCACCTCAGAACTTTGCATGGTGTTCAATTCTCCTTCTGCTTTATATACAGACTAGATTATTTCCCTAAATGGTCATGGCATTCGTATATGTACTCTGTCAGTCACTTGGGCGCACCGTGAGCTGAATGACGGCTCACCCTGCTGCCGCTCAAATCCCTGGCATCATAAAATACATTTACTCCTCCGAGTTATCTTAACTCAGAGGGAGATGTAATTCGGGGTCTGGTGATCACCAGAGCCTCAAATTACCCTTACGGCCCTGCGTAGTATAACATTACTGCTATGGGGTGCATAGTTTCGGCACTCGATGCTGAGCGTCGTGCACCGAAACCACCTGCTTCATGGTATTCACCTAGTTTAATCCTAAGTGGATAAAAAAAGGGATAGATCAGTGGAACTGTGGTGATCCCAAAACTATCAAAATGGGTAAACCTTTCTCAGCCAATATCTGTCCTACAGATCCTACAGCACTCAAACATTAGCATGACCTCAGTACAACGTGTTCTATAGAGTACAGTCGTAGGAAAATGATATTTTTAAATGATTATATTGACAAGAAAAAGATTGGCAGGGCCTGCTGAGGATTTTATCCAGCAGTTTCTATATTCTGATGGTCTGCAACAATAAAATAATTGCCCGAGCATAGCTTCATACACAGACGCGGAGTGCCAGCCTTTGCTTGCTGGCATGAATGCCAAACTGCTCTTATTAATTAAAAAAGATTGCTCGGGCAACAGCTTCTGACAATGAACTTTGCAATATTTCAATTTGGATGCTCACAACACAACAGCTTTTCCCTAGATTATTTAGTCATTACGCTGGCGTCACCACGTACGCTCCCCTGTGTAGGGAGCTTTGTTCGGAAACCGAATGTAAGGTTGTCATAAGATAATCAGGTATATTTGTTCTCGGGGGCTGTTCTTCTACGATAAGGGGACCTTAGACTTGTGTTTGAATAATAATTTGTATATGGGAAATAGAAGCAGCTTTGTAAATTCCATCCTCAGCAAAAAGTGTAGGATGGAAAAGAGTAAAAAAAAAAAAATCTGCCTCCAAGCAGCCGATAAACAGATCTCGGTGCAACCGATTGCCTACTGGAGAGGCTGAGAGAGTAGAAGTCAGTGATAACCTATTATATCTGCTGCAAACTGTACTAAAGATAGGTGGGCATGCCATCTTTGGTTATTTTATTTTGTAGGTAAGAGCTTCTTATCTTAATTCATAAGTGTTTAAAGGCCAGTTCTAGAAATGCTGTAACCCTAATGCCCCGAACACATGCTACATATGTTAGCGGAGGCAGTCAATTATGACTGCCATCAATTATGACTGCCTCTGCCTATAATCCGGCCCCCAACCAGCAAACACCACTTAGCCAGCTATCCGCTAGGTGGATCAATAACGATACCTTTGTTGGCGTTGTTCACACCTCCCATTGGCTTGGTATCAGCACAGCTCTGTTGGCTCTCTACCCTCAGAAGCAGAACATGTGGTGAGCTGTAAAGCCATATCCAGCGATATCGTCTGAGGGATTGGGTTCCGAACCCTATTGGAACACATCAAAAGCCTGTGTATGGGGCTTTAGATTTGAATAGTGTGGAAAAGGGATTAGAAACCTGAAGAGGTTTCTGTTGCAGACTGTGTTTCCAAGCAAAAAGAACTTGGCTACCACAGATGTTCTATTTCCTGCTGTCTGTCTGACATGCTTGGAGATCTTTTCCTACTTCCTGTCTGAACAGGAAGTGATGGAAATTCTCACAAATAGAGATGCAGGAGACCACTAAAAATTCGAAACAAGTTCTAAACCCTTATCAACACAAACTTTAAATGTTTATTGTTTTTGGGTCTGAGTTTTAAAGAGAACCTGTACTGAGTAAAATTATTTAAAATTAACACATGAGGTAACTTCAAATGAACATTACATAGTTATCTTGCCATCAGTTCCTCTCAGAAGCTCGCCATTTTCTTCTGACAATGATCCCTTCCAGTTCTGACAACATTTTGTCAGAATTGAAATATATCAGTTGCTGTAAGTTATTTATCAGTTGCTGTCAGTTATAGCTGAGAGGACGACTGATGTGCCAAGTAATCTCTATGTTTCCCTATGGCTCAAGTGGGCAATGTTACAGTTTAACAGTGTCCTGACCAGAAAGCTGTTATGGGGTAATGGCCATTTTCAAAATGGAGGACGGGGAATTCCCTTGGTCACAGTGGACAAACCGGACGTGGGAGAGGAAAAAGAGTTTGAGGAGTAGATTACACGAGTGGTAAGTATGACTTGTGTATTATTTTGACTTTAATTTTCAGTTCAGGTTTTCTTTAACAACTCAAGACATAGTAGATATTCCAGGTACCTCTCTTTCAACACCCCTAGAATATTGTTTTTGTCAATGGACTTGTGAGTGTAGGCTTGAATGTATGGTAATGATCTCTTGCTCAACAGTAGGAAAAACTCAGTGCTCAATAGTAGGAATAGCCCGAGAGATGTAAATAATTCAGAGTTGATGCAGGGTTAGGCAAATTTTGTATGGGAATTTAAGCAACTTGAAAATATTCAAATTTTATTCTACCTGCACAGAATTTGATTGGCCTATTTTTCAAGCTGCATAAATTTGCGTACAATTTACATACCAAATTTGCATAACCTTACATCACCTAATAATTATTTGCATCTCATTGACTTAATAGTTCATGATTATCTTTTTATGTGTCTTCCTTGAATGACTCTGCTTACTAATCCATCACACGGGTATATTTAGATTTGTATAAGTTGCAAAATATGCCACCAGCTGAACTCCCACCTGTGGTACTTTCCAAGGGAACTGAGCTATTTGCAGCCCTCTCGCATTAGGTCTCTTGGACAAACAACATTCTGTTTGTGTTTTTGTCTCGTGGATCAAGTCATCTCTTCAAATACCAGCTAAAAAGACTAATGATCTACTTTAGGCATTGTTAACAAAAATGTTAATGAGAGCTTGGTACACATTATGGTTCCAGCAGTGCATCGCCTGAAGACTCATTTTAAATGTATCAATACACAGTGCTGTATGGCTTTCCATTGTGAGCACTGTGCTAACAAGATTAATCTTGTGCAAACCATGCTACTGATTTTTAATGACTAATATTGTTGTTATAATCATAATTTATATAACTCATAATGAGTTTATTGTTGCTGTTCTAATAATTAAACTAATTATTTTTCATAGTAGTAGTATTGCTGCTGTTGTGCTCTTCTTCTTATTTTTTTCTCCTTCTTCTTCTTCTCCTTCTTCTTCTCCTTCTCATCCTCCTTCTTCTTCACCTTCTCCTTCTCCTTCTTCTTCTTCTTCCTCCTCTTCTTCTTCTTCCTCTTCTTCTTCTTCCTCTTCGTCTTCTTCTTCTTCTTCCTCTTCCTCTTCTTTTTCTTCTACTTCTTCCTCTTCTTCTTCTTCTTCTTCTTCCTCTTCGTCTTCTTCTTCTTCTTCTTCCTCTTCGTCTTCTTCTTCTTCCTCTTCCTCTTCTTTTTCTTCTTCTTCTTCCTCTTCTTCTTCTTCCTCTTCGTCTTCTTCTTCTTCCTCTTCCTCTTCTTCTTCTTCCTCCTCTTCCTCTTCTTCCTCCTCCTCCTCTTCTTCTTCCTCCTCTTCTTCTTCTTCCTCCTCTTCTTCTTCTTCTTCCTCTTCTTCTTCCTCCTCTCCTTCTTCTTCTTCCTCTTCTTCTTCTTCTTCCTCTTCTTCTTCTTCCTCTTCTTATTCCATGAATGTTGCTGTTGTTAAGGATGTGTTGCTTTTTTTTTATTATTATTAGAACAGAAACCACATCAATAATAAATGAAAATAATAATAATAATAATGGTAGTAGTAATATTCATATTATTATAATTATTCATATTCATTTTGAGCTTATCGTTTCTGCCGGTATAATTATAAAACAACAGTTGTGAAAACAGAATACGGTAATAATAATAATTACTATAAGAAAATAGCATTGGTAGTAGTACTGTTCTAGTTATTATTATTGTTGTTGTTTTGTTATTATTGCTACTACTACTATTAATTTCTGGTTCTAGAGAATCTAACATATATATATATATATATATATATATATATATATATATATATATATATATATATATATATTATAATATAATTTTTAACAAAGGTCCATCATGTGTCTGCTAAAACTAGCGGAGCAGAGAGCGATAGAAGCAAGGGCAGGGATTAGGCCCGGTTCACATTAGCGGTTGTTTGCCAAACGGACCGGATGACCTATCCGGATCGGAACCGTACGGTTCTGATCCGGATCCGATCCGGATCCGGTCAGGTTGCATCAGGTGGTAATCAGGATGCGATCCGGATCCGTTTGGCAAAATATACGTAAAAAAAAAAAAAAATGTTGGGGTCTGGGAGGTCAGCAGAAGGGGGACCTGTGGAATCAGGCCCTCTGCTGTTTAGCACTCACCTCCACCTCCGACATGCTGCCAACATCCTGCCAACACCTCCAGCTCGTGCTGCTCCACTCCAAAATGCTTGCCCATGTGTCCCCAGCCAGTATCGCCGCAAAAATCCGCATAGGAAGTGGGGTAGAAGATCCGGATTTCTTAGCCAGTGTGTTGTGCGGCCTCCGGTTCCCATTTGTTTGTATTGGCCGGATGGTGCAGTCCGGCTCCGCCCCGGATACGGCTGCCGGAGGGGCCGGATGAAAAAATAGCGCATGTTGGAACGGAGGCCGGAGTCCGGATCCGGCCCGGATCCGGTCCGGCTCCGGTTCTGCAGAACGGACCCATGTGAACGGACGCATAGGCTTTAATTGCTATGCCGTGCGTCCGTTCCGTCCGTTCTGCAGGCGGTGCGGCTCCGGCACGGCGATTCCGGAGGGCCACCGCAAGTGTGAACCGGGCCTTACAGTGCGTGATATCATAAATAAATTCCCTCCTCCCCAAATGTCAGTGGCAGAATCCCATTTGCATTGTTATAGACATCTACCTTGTAAAAGCTTCATAAACACTCGGATCAAGTCTGGTCATATTTCATGTAGCTGCTAGAATAACACTGCAGTTCAGTGCTTAGAGAATATACATGTCCTGCATCGCTCATAAAGCGGGAAGGAAAATAAACTTGCATCCCTCACGTGTTTTTCTTCTGTGTATCTGGAATCTGCAGTGAACCCCCCTTTGGGGAAAGCTTGTGAGCACCTCCAGCCATCTATCATGCCTATCTCTTTACAAGGAATTCCATTATGGTCTCCAGCCCATCAAATGCCGCCACTATGTAGAGGCCTGTGATGCCTTCTGTATTCACAGCTCATTCATAATCACATTGCTCATGTTCTTTATTTCAGCCTGACAGAGTCATCAATACCAAACACATTAACCTTGTGCTGTCTATTAGGATTGCATATCATTATTTTGCTCTTATACTGGTGGGCTCTTTATATCATTTATGCAAATATGAGGAATACAGGTGATGGCAATAAAGGGTGCTATGGATTTGAGGCAAATACTGCAGATTGCATTTACCTGTGTGAAGAATTTACTAAAATATCAGGCTTCGAAATACAAGGTGGCAAGAACCAGATAGTCAGAATTTACATTTCAGCTTAAAGGACATCCAAGGTGAAAATAAACTGATGAGGAAAACAATTGTATCTGTCCTCCTTCTCCTAAAATGACTTTTTTAGACCTCCCACAGTTTTATTTTATATTTAAATCTAGTATTTAAGTTTTTACTGTTTCATTGTCTCTGTTCAATAACACCTTCATTGAAGTATGCCAGAGCTCAAAACTATGAATTATTGACCCTTTTTATCTCTTTCCTGGTCTCAGAAGCCATTTACTGACAGGAAAGTGTTTTATGGCGGTAATTATTTATCAGTGAGGGTTATGCTATAGTCTTGACCCAGTCCGACCCGATGCCGACCCAGACATAAACTGTCACCCGCTCACCTGAAAGAAGAATAGGAGCACAGATTAGTTATTTGTGTTCTATGCACTCTGTATATACACATGTCTCTCTCATCATGTCACATGTCACCTCGGTTGTCCTTTAAAGGATACTTGTAGGGAAAAAAGTGCCAAATTTGGGTACTTGTCTTTGGGAGATGAAGCTTCCAGATCCTTTCTGCACTGGCCGTTCATGCACTGTCTCCTCGCAAAAACTGTTGGGATGGTTCGTGCATGCACAGTAGCACAGACCCACTCAGCTGAGCCTGATTAGGTCTCATCGGCCTCATCGGGCTCAGTTTTTTTCCACTGGAGCTCGAGCTACTACGCAGGCGCAAAGCGGCAAGCTTTGGGATGACCTAGCACTGGATCATTGAAGCGAGACGGGGGAAGCTTCTGAAGGTTCCAGAGTCTTCCGACTTCCAAGGTAAGTAAGTATCTATCTTTTAGGTTTTAAGTTTACTTTTATTAAATTAATCCTTATTTATTATCAAGTAGCTTTTAAGATGGGGCAATACGGCCTTAGTTTAGGCTCGTATTATTCATTTTTATTATCTGGCTGGCTGAAATTGCAAAGCTGACCTTTTGCGTGAAAGTCCTTTGCAGTTTGGATGGACTCAATGGCATTCAATGAACTATCCTAAGTCCTCCCCATCCCATCATTCACAAGAGGCAAACGGGGAGGAGCTAAAAGGAGGCACAACTAGCATTTTCCTGTGTCCTGAGAACAAAAAGTTGACCCTGCCCAGAGGTCAGAGGAAGAAGTGGGTGGGGTCAGATGACAGCTTTGTGCAAAGGGAGAAACTCCCACTTTGCTGGCAGCCCTATACTTTGTGCACAAATCTCTTGGGTTACGTGACTGAACTTTCCAAAGAATATTGGCTTGAAAATGGTTATGCAGTAATGTGTCCCTCTAATTGTGAAGCCTTTTGTATGTGACTATTCATTTCAGAGCTGAATCAAGTACAAGATTGCCTCATGATCTGAGGTATGCGCTAGTGCATAGCCATTTTCCATACAATATTTAAGGACCACTACCAACAAGACCATTTGACCATTCCAAACAGAGTTCCTCTAGAATAGCTACTTCACAAATTAAAATCGTGTGAGGGCTTTGGCTGGATAGTGTACTGGTTTAGGGCACTACCTCTGAAACAAAAGACCAGGGTTTGAATTTTGGATGTTCCTATTCAGTAAGCCAGTACCTATTCAGCAAAGAGTCTTTAGGCAAGACAGCAGAGTGCCATAATGAGCATCCCTTTAATTATTGCAGCTCTCAAGTTTCTTTAGTCCGACTGGAGAAAAGCCCTATACAGATGTTGGTGCTATTATAATAATCTTATTTTGCCACATGTCCCAGACTACTTCCTGCCAGTGTTAGTGAGAGGTTAACTCTTTGTGATCAGCACTGCAGCTAAACTCTTTGTGATCAGCACTGCAGCTAAGCAGAGTCTCATCATGATAAGAATCTGCTGAGCTTCAGCGCTGGTTAAAAAGTTAAACTAAACAGCTCAAGGAGTATGGGTAGAGTGAGTGCTGTTTACTAGCTGGGAGCATCCATTCTGCTTTCAGATCCATGCTTTCAACAGGGATCTCTGTGTCACATGACTAATGTTTCCAAAGGGGATTTCTATGAAAGGGTTGCAATAGATTTGAAGACTACATGATGAATAGCCTAGTTCCTTATTCAAATTTTGTCCTAATGAAAAATCTAGAAGGGCAAATTGCAGCCTTAAAGGACAACCAAGGTGACATGTGACATGTGACATGATGAGATAGACGTGTATGTACAGTGCCTAGCACACAAATAACTAGGCTGTGTTCCTTTTTTCTTTCTCTGTCTGAAAGAGTTAAAAATCAGGTGTGCAAGTGGCAGTTTCTGTTTGGGTCAGGACCGGGTCGGACTGGGTCAGATTATAGCATAACCCTCACGGATTAGTAATTACAGCCATAAAATAGTTTTCTGTCAGTAAATGGCTTCTAAGAGCAGTAAAAAGGGTCAATAATTCATAGATTTTTAGCTCTGACATACTTCAGTGAAGGTGTCATTGAGCAAAGACAATGAAACAGTAAGAACTTAAAAACCAGATTTAAATATAAAATAAAACTGTGGGATATCTAGAAAAGTCATTTTTAGGAGAAGAAGGATGAATACAATTGTTTTTCTTATCTGTTCATTTTCACCTCGTATGTCTTTTAAGATAGCAGGTGTAGCATAAACAAAAGTAAAGAGTGTTGGCGATTCCAAATATTCAACACAGCGAGAAACAATATATTAGCCAACACTGGCATTCCATAATTATTGGTGAGGAAATTAAATAGGATATCACAAGATATGTACTGAGAATTAATCATGGTTTCTGTTGTAATTATATTTCCTGGAGGAATTAATTATGGTTGAGTTCATTCCATAGGATAGCTATCTCCTGTTTCCATTTCCATGTCACATTAGAAATATTCCACAGGAATTATGTTGCACCCTTGGGGTAGTCGGGTAAACTGCTCAACTGTAATTAGTTGGATTTTAATTTGCTGGGTTAAAAAGAGAAAAAAAAGTAAAATAACAAGAATGTACTGTCTGTTCAAGAAGCTGAATATGGTGTATCATTAGTCATTTATATATGCACCACTGACACTGTGATGGTTTGTTATACACATCACTGAGAACTGTAACATCCTAATAAATTGGAGGAAAAGATGCGTCTTAAAGGGAAACAACTTCATAAATGGAAACCCGCAATCCACTCCCACCTCTGTTTCTTCCATTTCTATGTATAAAAAAAAACATCCCTTTGCCACTACTGCTTGTAGCATTAACCACTTTACCCCCGCCCGTACGAATTTCTCCATCCCTTTTTCCATCCTTCAACCCCCAGGGACGGAGAAATCTGTACTTTCCGCGCACCCGCCGCTGCCCGCGCTCCCGCTCGTAAACACGCCGCCGGCCGCTCGCCCGGAGATCAATGAACAGGAAAATCCATTCCCGTTTGTTGATCTAAGCCCCGCAATGATCCGCTGCTCTCCGATGAGCAGCGTGATCATTGTGAAAAAAAAAACACCCAGCCTCCTACTACTTCCTCCAAGCATCCGGAAGGACGCTTGGAGGGCGCATTAAACAAAAAGTTACTGTTGTCATCTTGTGGCTAAATAGTAAAACTACACCGTAAACATTTTTCACATACAAATAAATTACTTTTACACAAAAAATTAACTCATTACCTCCCACACTCCCATTTTTTTTTTTGTAATTAAAAAAAAAATAAAAAATGTACAATAAAAAAAAATACATAAATAGTTACCTTAGGGACTGAACTTTTTAAATATTTGTGTCAGGAGGGTACAACACTGTTACTTTATAAACTATGGGCTTGTAATTAGGGATGGACGCAAAACTGAAAAAAATGCACCTTTATTTCCAAATAAAATATTGGCACCAAACATTGTGATAGGGACATAATTTAAACGGTTTTATAAGGGCAAATACATTTCATGGGTTTTAATTACAGTAGCATGCATTATTTAAAAACTATAATGGCCGAAAACTGAAAAATAATGAATTTTTTCCCACATTTTTCCTATTTTCCCATTAAAACACATTTAGAATAAAATAATTCTTGGCATAATGTCCCACCTAAAGAAAGCCTAATTGGTGGTGGAAAAAACAAGATATAGTTCGTTTAATTGTGATAAGTAATGATAAAGTTATAGACGAATGAATGGAAGGAGCGCTGAAAGGTGAAAATTGCTCTGGTGGTCAGGGGGTAAAACCCCTCAGTGGTGAAGTGGTTAAAGAGAACCCGAGGTGGGATTTTATTATGCTAGTGGGGCACAGAGGCTGGTTGTGCACAGTAACACCAGCCTCTGTTGCCCCATGGTGTGCCTCAAAGACCCCCCTGCGCGCCGCTATACCCCCCGCAGTGCTAGCGACACACAGCGTGTCGCCAGCACAATGTTTATCTAAGCGCTGTCTGTCAGCGCCGCTACCCCGCCTCCTCCATATCGGCGCTACCCGCCGCGTCACTTCCCTCCAATCAGCAGGAGGGAAGGGACACAGGCGGGTAGCGCCGATAAGGAGGAGGCGGGGGAGCGGCGCTAACAGACAGCGCTTAGCTAAACATTGTCGCCAGCACTGCAGGGGTATAGCGGCGCGCAGGGGGGGTCTTTGGGGCACACCATGGGGCAACAGAGGCTGGTGATAGTGTGCACAACCAGCCTCTGTGCCCCACTAGCATAATAAAATCCCACCTCGGGTTCTCTTTAAAGTCCATTTTTAAAATACGATATGCTATTGCAACTCCGTTAATATATCGTGGTATTAGTGGTTACCAGCAGGTGGCGCTGAATATAAGGTCTGGATTCAAAGCTTCTAGCCATGGTAAAGTGTATAAATTAGGGGAGTGGGAGACTTGGGAGACTTTCAGCATAATAATTAAGGGTAAGCACAGTCACCCCTAAGGCCTCTTGCGCACTACATGCGATTCCAATATTTTTATACAATCCGATTTTTATTCTGATAAAAAAAAGTACTGCATGCTGCTACGTTTTTTGTTCAGAATCAAAATCTGATCATATTAAAACATCAGAATCGCATGCAGCGTGCAAGAGGCCTTATCCCCACTGTAATCGTAAGTCCCCCAATCAAGCACCTAACAAGGAAGACAATGGAAAAAAAATCTACATTTGTATAGCACTTTGCACTCAAAGCACTTGTAAGGCAGCCACTAGAGCACACTCAGTAGGCAGTGGCAGTGTAAGAGAGTCTTGCCCTAGAACTCCTTACTGAGTAGGTGCTGGCTTACTGAATAGGAAGAGCCAAGATTTGAACCCAGGTCTCTTTATTTCAGAGGCAGAGCCCTTAACCAGCACACTATCCAGCCACATTTATTGGATAGGGTTAGACATTAGGGTTTATTTTGAAAAGGTTAGTGTTAGGGGGCTGCATAGGGGGAAGTTATATATAACACTTAGATTTGAGAGGTTAGGGTTACACCACAATAAAGATTGTACATTGGAGGTAATTTAGAAGTGGACATCAGGAAGATATTCATGTATTTGTGAGGGACATGGCCGGTTTCAAGGCAAGGCCAAACAGGCCATGGCCTAGGGCACCAGGCTGAGAAGGGCGGCTGGCACACTCATACAGGCAAGCTGCCAAGCATGCCAACTGCAGCAATCAGGCAAGTGTCTGTGGTTCGGGGGAGGAAGTTGCAGCAAATGTGGGCAGCTTATTGTCTGTGACCTGAGATGTCACTCAGCATCACCATCGAGCACACCATCGAGTCCAACTCCACCTTTCACCCAGCTCCAACCTATCAGAGTGGAAAGCATCAATTTGGCCCATAAATGGAATAAAAATAACAATTTCGATCATTTCAGATATAATTGATTTACAAAACAGATAAAATGATTGACAAAATGGTCATTTGTAGTCAATTGGCACATCAGCACTGTCCAATCCAATCAATTGGAAGGTGTATCATCCAGTAAAATTGGATTGTTAATAAGCATCTTTAATTACATTGATTACATGGACCAATAAAAGTGTATGTGTGGTAACGGGGTTTGCTGTTTGTCAGGGGGCGGCTGGTGATAGTGGCCTTGGGCGGTAAAAAGTACAAATCCGGCCCTGGTGAGGGAAGTTGATGTTAGGCATTAGAATAAAAGAAAAAGTTGGGGAAAAGGGTGTTAGGCACTAGGTAGGAAAAATAGGATGGGGGAGTAGGGGTAGGCATGTGAAAGGGGCACCTGCTGGTGTGTGTGGGTGTGTGTGTGGGAGGGGCATAAGGAGGGGATTTATGATGATGATGATCAAAGTTAGTGTTAATAACAAGATTGTGTGTGTGTGGGGGGGGGGGGTTGGTTAGCCACAGAGATAGGTATACTTTTAGAGTGTGGGGGTGAATGGGCGGGGGGGGGGGGGGGGTAGTATAAGGATAGAATCAGTTTGGAGTAGCCAATCAAGGTAGGACAAGTGCTGGAACCCCTGATTAAAGCGGACCTGAACTCCATAGCGTTAACATCCTATGTTTACAAATTATCTGCTCTGCCAAGACAGCCAGCTGACACAGCTGAGAAATCAAATTACAGTTGTGATTAATCACAGATGAGGGGGAATGAGACAGGCTAAACTCTCTAAATACATACAGGGTGCATTTCTCTGTGTTTTCCTTCTGTCCTCTGCAAGAGTTCAGGTCCACTTTAAATAGGAGTGGAGAGTGTACAGGGGAATTTTACAAAGCTGATTTAAAGAAATAGAAACCCCTCTTATACTAACGTTATTCAATATGTATTTAATCATTTGTTTTTACTAAATACTAAATTTGATTACATTTTGTAATATTTACTTGGGTTGTAGTTTTAAAGGGAACCTAAACTGAGAGGGATGTGGATGTTTCCTTTTAAACAATACCAGTTGCCTGGCAGCCCGGCTGATCTCTTTGGCTGCAGTAGTGGCTAAATCACACACCTGAAACAAGCATGCAGCTAATTCAGTCTGACTTCAGTCAGAGCACCTGATGTGCATGCTAGTTCAGGGGCTGTGGCTGAAAGAATTAGAGGCACAAGATCAGCAGGAGAGTCAGGCAACTGGTATCATTTTAAAAGGAAAAATCCATATCCCTCTCAGTTTAGGTTCCCTTTAATTTAAATGCCTCTAAAACAGATCTGCAGCACACCCTACATTTCTGCCATCAGCAACGGCTGGGGTGATGCTGAATTTGGTATTCACTGAAAATAGCTTCACCGATAGGATGTGATATGTGTGTGTGTGATTTCCCCATAGCATGTACTATAAAAAGACTGCAGGCATCCATAAAGCCTACATTCTCTGCGTTGGAGTGAAATACGTCTAATTTTGTTTCCCAATCAACTCCAATAATCCCTTATGCATTGACGATGTTTCATGCCTTGCGTGCCTTCGGTGAAGTGACAGGATGCGGATTCATTGCCGTTTGATCTTGAAACCCAAGGTTTACGCTGACTCAGCACTTCCTCAAGTTTTAGGTGGAGTTTTGTGTTATAAGCCTGGAAAGCAATTTCATCTCCTGGCATGACATTTGTGCTAAGTAAGCTTTCTAAAAAAAAAAAAAAGTTCCTGTTCTCCTCGTTTTTAGGAGATCAGCCATTTCTATTTTTTTTCTCTATTTTTTTATTTAAATAGAAGGTCATGTAATATAGTTGGATGGGGATGATAATCAGCTTGTGTTGTGCCAGAAATTTATTGTGCGTGTATTTGTGTAGTAAACTAGAAGAGGAGTCAAGGCTGGAAAAATAAACCCTTCAAGGGGATTTTTAAGCTGAAATCTATTTTTGAAGTATAATGCTAGGTACACACGATACAATGTACCTGCCATTATTTTTTCAATAAGTCCGATCAATTTCCGTTCACTTTTATAAAAATATTGATTGGAAAAAACGATTGGAAAATCGATCGAAATTCAAATCGGACATGTTGAAATAAATTGATCTGACAGGTAAATCTGCCAGAAAATTGATTTGTCTGTACCTAGCATTACTACGCTTTCCATGAACAAAAGGAAAAAAACACCGGCCCTTATGCAATTCACTTTTTCTCCTGAGTTTTCTCTTGGGTGATAATTTCACATCTTGTCAATACAATGCCCTTTAAACCACCAGCAAGCACGAAAATACAAAAAATAATTTTGATACTCCATTTTCATTAACTTTTTGGTACTTTTTCAATTGCAAAGTGCTAAAAAATTGTTTTAAAAGAAGCTGAAAAATCATCTCTTAGGAGAAAACTCAGGAGAAAAAGTTAATTGCATATGGGCCACAGTGGATATCAGATTATCGGTCATTTAGATACATTGAAATTATATTAAAGGCACGTACATACGCCGGATTCCAGTAAACAATGGGTTTTCAGATTTTTTTTCTCGCTTAGCGGATCTGTCAAAACCAGCCTCATCAGCCTGCCGACAGACTGTACACACAGGAAAACTGTCGCTAGAACGGCCGCCCCATGGGTGGGTCTGACGACCCGTCATTTGAAAAGATCAGGCATGTGTACGCGCCATAAAGGACAACTGCAGTGAGAGAGATATGGAGGCTGCCATATGTATTTCCTTATAAGCAATACCTGTTGCCAGGCTGTCCTGCTAATCCTGTGCCTCTAATACGTGTATATTAAATGTGATCACAGGAATAGGTGTGTGTGTGTGTGTGTGTGTGTCCGTGTGTTATATCTGGCTTTTGACCCGACTTTGCTCCCTCCAAAAATTGTTTGCCTGAAGAAGCGGGACTGTTACCCGTGAAACGCATTGCACTTTTGGAGCTCATAATAAATGTTACTTTAAACTTGAAGTAACCTGCCCGTTGTCTAGCCATTTTTTCAGAAGGGAGGTGAGTCCACCCACTTCCCCCTTTTTAACAATTTTAACTAATTTTACTCTACTTGGCGCCTCTGTTGTTATACCACATGATTATTAGTAACCAATATCATGAACCCTAATTTCGCAGTTATGAATGAATTTCATGAATTCAATTGAATTTCCAATCCGTAATTACATTTGGTCGTAATTGTGAAATTGTATGTAAAAATTTCCCTAATCGTAATTAGTAGATAACAATCATCTCTATTAGCTTTAAATTAGTCTTAAAGGATACCCGAGGTGACATGTGACATGATGACAGACATGGGTATGTACAGTGCCTAGCACACAAATACCTATGCTGTTTTCCTTTTTTCCTTTCTCTGCCTGAAAGAGTTAAACATGAGGTATGTACAGGTCCTTCTCAAAAAAATTAGCATATTGTGATAAAGTTCATTATTTTCTGTAATGTACTGATAAACATTAGACTTTCATATATTTTAGATTTATTACACACAACTGAAGTAGTTCAAGCCCTTTATTGTTTTAATATTGATGGCATACAGCTCATGAAAACCTAAAATTCCTATCTCAAAAAATTAGCATATTTCATTCGACCAATAAAAGAAAAGTGTTTTTAAAACAAAAAAAGTCAACCTTCAAATAATTGTTCAGTTATACACTCAATACTTGGTTGGGAATCCTTTTGCAGAAATGACTGCTTCAATGCGACGTGACATGGAGGCAATCAGCCTGTGGCACTGCTCAGGTGTTATGGAGGCCCAGAATGCTTCGATAGCGGCCTTAAGCTCATCCAGAGTGTTGGGTCTCTCAACTTTCTCTTCACAATATCCCACAGATTCTCTATGGGGTCAGGAGAGCTGGCAGGCCAATTGAGCACAGTAATACCATGGTCAGTAAACCATTTACCAGTGGTTTTGGCACTGTGAGCAGGTGCCAGGTCGTGCTGAAAAATGAAATCTTCATCTCCATAAAGCTTTTAAGCTAGCTGCATTGACCCTGCCCTTGATAAAACACAGTGGACCAACACCAGCAGCTGACATGGCACCCCAGACCATCACTGACTGTGGGTACTTGACACTGGACTTCAGGCATTTTGGCATTTCCCTCTCCCCAGTCTTCCTCCAGACTCTGGCGCCTTGATTTCCGAATGGCATGTAAAAGTTGCTTTCATCCGAAAAAAAGTACTTTGGACCACTGAGCAACAGTCCAGTGCTGCTTCTCTGTAGCCCAGGTCAGGTGCTTCTGCCGCTGTTTCTGGTTCAAAAGTGGCTTGACCTGGGGGAATGCGGCACCTGTAGCCCATTTCCTGCACACGCCTGTACACGGTGGCTCTGGATGTCTCTACTCCAGACTCAGTCCTCTGCTTCCGCAGGTCCCTCAAGGTCTGGAATCGGTCCTTCTCCACAATCTTCCTCAGGGTCCGGTCACCTCTTCTCGTTGTGCAGCATTTTCTGCCACACTTTTTTCTTCCCACAGACTTCCCACTGAGGTGCCTTGATTCAGCACTCTGGGAACAGCCTATTCGTTCAGAAATGTCCTTCTGTGTCTTACCCTCTTGCTTGAGGGTGTCAATGATGGCCTTCTAGACCGCAGTCAGGTCGGCAGTCTTACCCATGATTGCGGTTTTTAGTAATGAACCAGGCTGGGAGTTTTTAAAAGCCTCAGGAATCTTTTGCAGGTGTTTAGAGTTAATTAGTTGATTCAGATGATTAGGTTAATAGCTCGTTTAGAGAACCTTTTCATGATCTGCTAATTTTTTGAGATAGGAATTTTGGGTTTTCATGAGCTGTATGCCAAAATCATCAATATTAAAACAATAAAAGGCTTGAACTACTTCAGTTGTGTGTAATGAATCTAAAATATATGAAAGTCTAATGTCTATCAGTACATTACAGAAAATAATGAACTTTATCAAAATATGCAAATTTTTTTAGAAGGAACTGTAAGTGGCTGACTCAGTCCTGACTCAGACAGGAAGTGACTACAGTGTGACTCCCACTGATAAGAAATTCCAACTATAAAACACTTTCCTAGCAGAAAATGGC
This sequence comes from Hyperolius riggenbachi, assembly GCF_040937935.1. Classification (NCBI taxonomy): domain Eukaryota; kingdom Metazoa; phylum Chordata; class Amphibia; order Anura; family Hyperoliidae; genus Hyperolius; species Hyperolius riggenbachi. The sequence continues at coordinate 506,660,747 of NC_090647.1, read as the reverse complement.
CTCTGAGAGCAGGAAAGAGATAAAAGGGTCACTAGTTCATTGATTTTAGCTTTGGCATATTTCAATGAATGTGTCATTGAGCAAAAACAAACAGTAAAAACTTAAAAAATAGATTTAAACAAAAAATACAACTGTGGAATATCTTAAAAAGTCATTTTTAGGAGAAGGAGGATAGATACAATCGTATATTTTATTAGTTTATTTTCACCTCAGGTGTCCTTTAAACCAGAGGTCCCCAACCTGGGGGCCGCGGGCAGATTTCTGGGGGGCCGCAGCGGATCTGGCCTTTCTCCCTCTCCCCCCAGCGGCCGCCGTTCCTGATACCTTATGAGCGGGCGGCCGCTTTTTTCCTTATATTTCCCATAGCCCCTCTCCTCTTTGAAGCATCTCGTATTACAGCAGTGCATGCTGTGCGCATGCTGTAGGGAGGGAAGGAGGCGGGCAGCGTTCCCATGGGAACGGCGATCGCCGCTACAGGAAGCCGCTGCCCTATTTCCTACCCTTCCTTACAGCAGCCGCGCGGGAAGCGCTGCTGTAATACGAGGTGCTGCAAGAGGAGAGGAGCTATGGGGAACATAAGGAAGTGACTGCCCGCTCGTAAGGTAACAGGAGCGGCGGCCACGGGGGGCTGTGCGGGGGAGAGGAGAGGCTACACTGGGCTAACTGTACTGGCGACACTGGGGCAGCGATACTGGGCTAACTATACTTGCTATTCTGGGATAACTATACTTGCTATACTGGGCTAACTATACTTGCTATACTGGGCTAACTATACTTGCTATACTGGGCTAACTATACTTGCTATACTGGGCTAACTATACTTGCTATACTGGGCTAACTATACTTGCTATACTGGGCTAACTATACTTGCTATACTGGGCTAACTATACTTGCTATACTGGGCTAACTATACTTGCTATTCTGGGCTAACTATACTTGCTATTCTGGGCTAACTATACTTGCTATTCTGAGCTAACTATACTTGCTTGCTATTCTGGGCTAACTATACTTGCTATACTGGGCTAACTATACTTGCTATTCTGGGCTAACTATACTTGCTATACTGGGCTAACTATACTGGCTATACTGGGCTAACTATACTTGCTATTCTGGGCTAACTATACTTGCTATACTGGGCTAACTATACTTGCTATACTGTGGTAACTGTACTTGCTATTCTGGGCTAACTATACTTGCTATACTGGGCTAACTATACTTGCTATTCTGGGCTAACTATACTTGCTATACTGGGCTAACTATACTTGCTATTCTGGGCTAACTATACTTGCTATTCTGGGCTAACTATACTTGCTATACTGTGGTAACTGTACTTGCTATTCTGGGCTAACTATACTTGCTATACTGGGCTAACTATACTTGCTATTCTGGGCTAACTATACTTGCTATACTGGGCTAACTATACTGGCTATACTGGGCTTACTATACTTGCTATTCTGGGCTAACTATACTTGCTATACTGTGGTAACCGTACTAGCTTACTGGGGTAAATATACTTGCTATACTGGGGTAACTGTACTTGCTATACTGTGGTAACTGTACTAGCTATACTGGGGTAACTATACTTGCTATACTGGGGTAACTGTACTTGCTATACTGTGGTAACTGTACTTGCTATACTGGGGTAGCTATACTTGCTATACTAGTCTAACTGTACTTGCTATACTGGGGTAACTACTGGCTATACTGGGGTAGCTATACTTGCTATACTAGGCTAACTGTACTTGCTATACTGGGGTAACTGTACTAGCTATACTGGGGTAACTATACTTGCTATACTGGGGTAACTGTACTTGCTATACTGGGGTAGCTATACTTGCTATACTAGGCTAACTGTACTTGCTATACTGGGGTAACTACTGGCTATACTGGGGTAGCTATACTTGCTATACTAGGCTAACTGTACTTGCTATACTGGGGTAACTATACTTGCTATACTAGGCTAACTGTACTTGCTATACTGGGGTAACTACTGGCTATACTGGGGTAGCTATACTTGCTATACTAGGCTAACTGTACTTGCTACAGTGTGGTAACTGTACTTTCTATACTGGGCTAACTGTACTTGCTATACTGTGGTAACTGTACTTGCTATACTAGGCTAACTGTACTGGCTATACTGTGGTAACTGTACTTGCTATACAGGGGTAACTATACTTGCTATACTAGGCTAACTGTACTTGCTATAGTGTGGTAACTGTACTTGCTATACTGGGCTAACTGTACTTGCTATACTGTGGAAACTGTACTTGCTATACTGTGGAATCTGGGAAAAAGGGGGGGGGGCTGCTGCCGCCAACACTAGCCACGCCCACTCACCCCCCCCCCCCCGCCCCCAGGGGGGCCCCAGAGAAAATTTTGGTCGGGATAGTGGGCCCCGGGCTCAAAAAGGTTGGGGACCCCTGCTTTAAACTATGATGGGCATATGACTATGGTAGGGATTAGATTGCTAGCCCCTCATACGCACAATTAGAGACATGGTTATATACCTAGTAAAGTACTGCGAAAAACATCAGCAGTGTATAAATAAAAAAAAATGGCCATGCAGGCGTTTTTGGATGATTACAAAGCTTAGCATTAATAATGGGAAATAAATAGTAGTTACAAATTAAATGCCATCAAACAGCTTAAAAAAAGCTGGCTTGGGGTCTGTAGATAGTAGCTTTTAATGCTAGGAATCCATTTTTCCACTAAATATCTGTTCTGAAGAAGGCAGATGTTACGCCTTATGTTTGTGCCACTTGACTGTTTTTGAATTATGCAAACCACGTCATGCATAGCAGTAGTGTGAAATTCTGCTCCCGTTTAATCTGTATGACACATTTAATACTGCAGTTCATCCCACAATTAATAAGATACGGACAAGACAGGTCTTCTTTGTATGGAAAGGTTTCAGATTGTTGCTGTATAGACAAATATAAAAGATCTCTATCTTTGCCTGTGAACTACAAGACCATGTAAGTACAGCTGATAAAATATATTAATTGCTTAGTTTAGGCTCGTATTTTTTTAATGCATATTGTTTGGCAAAGATCCTAATCTGCAGTGTAAAGTTGCAATCATTACTACCTGTGTGAATAGTCACAGGGGGGTAACTGTATTCCCTGCACCCTAAAAACAATCGGTTACAATGTAAGTATTTTAGTAAGCTCTATGGGTGAGGTCTGCTGAAGTGGATTCTGATGCTCTGATGGGAGAAAATCATACACCCAAGAGCCTGAGTGTGGGAGAGACATCCCAGCGTGAGTGCACCAAAAAAGTCCCTAATGGCTAACAAAACATACAAACTAGTCCCAACATGTTTCGCCCATAAAAATGGCTTTGTCAGGGGACACAATATATGTGAATACAATGAGTGCAGTGGAAAAGTGTGTGCAGCATATAAGTCTTTAAGGCTGAGCTATGGGCTGTATGCTGAATGCACTTTTGCACTGCAAAGTTTGGTATTGCCCAGTAGCCACTGATGAGCTATTACACCACCACTATTGAATCTGCTACTCTGCTCATCCATACTGGTCTGGTACGCTGGCTCATCCAACAGTGATAGATACAAACTACCTAGGATCATAAGATTAGCTGAGAGGATTATTGTTAAACCGTTTCCCCCACTTGACCTTCTCTATAACTCCAGACTGCGATTCAGAGCGTTGAGGATTTCCAACGACCCCTCACCCCCAAGCCACCGCTTCTTCAGTCAACTCCATTCTAGCTGAAGGCTTTGAGCCATCTCCACCAAGACTTCAATATACAGGGACACATTCTTTCCCTCTGCTGTCAACCTCTTGAACTCTCTTCATGCCCTTCTCCCTCCAGAGCCCCCCATCCCCTTTACCCGTGTCTGCCGGCTGTGGTTATTGTTGGACTGTCAAAACTGGCTAGTGGAATACTATTTAAATGTATATTGGCACTGCTGCTATGTTGTTGTTGTATTATCAACTTGTTACCTCTACAGTGAGCCTTGTATGTGCCAAATGCAATTCCGTGCACATAAAATCTATATACACACACACACACACACACGTACACATGTACACACGTACACACACACACACGCACACGTACACACGCGTACGTACACACACACACACGTACACACACACACACACACGTACACACACACGTACACACGTACACACACACACACACACACGTACACACACACACACACGTACACACACACACGTACACACACACACACGCTATACACTACACACACACACACACACACGTACACACACACACACACACACACACGTACACACACACACACACACACACGCACGCTATACACTACACACACACACACACACACAGACATTAGACACACACACACACACACATACTTGGAGTGTAAGAGTAGTCGCTGAAAGCCCTGGAAACATTTCAGGTAGGGAAGTGATGTGACCATTAATTCATAAACTGAAATTATTACTTTCCCTGCAATATATATTTTCTCGATGTCTGTTGAATGGAACCTACATTATTCTCATTTTCGGAAGCTGTTTATATGCAAACGTTATAAAGAAAGCCTCTAAAAGGCAAACGCAGCAAAATTATCCCCCCGTCTGCAACTTCCTCCATGATGGGGGATGCGGAATTTCAATCTAATATACACCTTTTCTGGTGATTTATTATTTATTAGACTATGATGAAGTGCTCATGCCCCCTCTTAAACACCCATATACCTGCTTGTATTGGTCTGTCGGTGATTTGCGTTATTTTGATATATTCATTTTACGGGAAATCATCACCGCCTTGCCAGTGACTTTTGCCTGCCCAAATCCAATCAGATTCTAAATGTATATTCCCTTCTTTCCGGAGTCATACATATGGAGTACAAGGTTAAATCAGTTTCTGGAACCCTACATGCTGATTCGCAGTAGAGGCCGTAATGTAGCCGGAGTCAGAAAAATAGATTTCCTTACATGTGTACTTTGTTCTCAGTGACTTCTAGTATCTGATTTTCAGCTACGGTAACCTCAAAGGCACAGCTACCGCTATCCTTCTGGGCTGGGTGGAAGCTTTATCAGTAGGCCAAAATGCAGCCCTCCTTGCGTCCCTTTTTTCAGCCTTTCTTACAAACCACAAATCTTTTATTGTTGGCATGGACATCTCTGTATGCGGACATTTTTCGTCTTTGTTCCCACGTTTATTTGAAGTCAGCGTGAAAATAATCCGTTTATACTCTTGTTCCAAGTAGACAGAGAAATCTACACAAGTAAAGGGCTTTCTACAGGAGAACGGTGACGGCGCTGGGATTATTGAAGTGAGTTAAAAGCTTTAGTATTGGAAAGTTACTTAAAGTGGACTACAATGCTAAAGTTGCAAAGTGCCATGACCTCAAAATACAACAGGCATTATATGTTGATTGTAACACATATTCACCCTCTGCCCCCATTCCCATACCTCTAGTGCACACTCTAAGGGCTTGATTCACAAAGCGGTGCTAACAGTTAGCACCCTGGGGAAAGGCCTTTTTCACGCCTAAACTCAGTTTAGGCGGGATAAGTTTAGGTGTGATAAGTTTAGGCGTGATAACTATAGCACCAACTGGGTTAGCACTGCAGTGCACAGCTGATCAAAAGTTTTCCACTATCAAAGTCTGGTGCACTTCGCATAGAGTTTAATGGCGCTGCTTTGCGTGCAGGACTTTGCGCGCAATCTAAACTTTCATGCCTAAACTGGCTTTTCACCAGCGTGGTGCAATGGTTATCACGCCTAAAGTCTCTAACTGGGTTAGCACCGCTTTGTGAATCGAGCCCTAAGTCTTCTATGCATATCTTTTAAGCAAACCTGAAGTTAAATATGTGTAGTACAGCCAAGAAATAGAACATTGGTAGAAAAGAAAAGAGTCTCATATTGTTTGCTTTTGAAGAGTTAAAAACTTCAGTATTTGTCTATGATTATCTAAAGAGCTTCTCTAGACTCTACGACCAACTGGGTCTAATACATTCCGGTTTTGTGAAGTATTTAAACAGCAAGAAACAGTGAGAGGCAGCTTGAGATAAGGTTTTACTGTAGTAAAGTTCAAAGGGTCGTTTTTTCTGCTTTGTTTTATAGTTTAAAAGACAGAGGGCTTGATTCACTAAACCGTGATAATTTAAATATCACACCTTATCAAAGATACCACACCTTATCAAAGTTATCACACCTTATCAGAGTAGCATAACGAACCCACAGGGGCTCAGTGTCGGGCGAGTGCCATTGCCAATTAGCAGGCATACATTTTTAGCTCGCTATGCTACTCTGATAAGCGGCTTGATTCACAAAGCCGTGATAAATTTTATCACGGTCGCACTAGTGTAACAGTTTTCGCGCGTAACTGTGAATTTTTACGTGAAACCAGTTGTTTTGCACAAAACCGCATCCGCGTCGCACAAAAATTCGCGATTGCGTGTGAAAATTTACAATTTCATGCGAAAATCATTAAGCGCGTTATAGCGCGCGCAAAACGCTAGCCCCACGGCGTGTTAACTTTGATAAGGTGTCATATCGTTGATAATTTGTGATATTTGAGTTAACACGGCTTAGTGAATCAAGCCTACAGTGTGGTTTTAAAGCTGCAACTGTGACAGAATGATGCAATGTTATAAAAAAAAAAAACCAACTGAAAATAAAATATGAGACTCTTCTTTGCTACTAATGTTTTATTCCTTATCCATACTACACATACAATTCATTATAGCATGTTTTTTCTTGCGTCAGGTTTGAGATAGACATAGCCCAATCTCTCTCCACCTGGCCACACCAGACCCGTAGTACAGTACTTCATTGCTTGTCTACCACATGTATAGAAAGGGGGAGCTCTACATACAGCCAGGACTACATACTGGTCTGTGCAGAAGTAGTACATACACAGAAAGGGTGAGTTTTAGTGACACCTAATGATGATAATTGTGCCATAAGGGGTCAGGGCTTTTACAACTCTGATCCACTTTAAAGAGGCCCTGTAGTGACATATAAGAGAATGCAGTAAATTATTCAGGATACCCACGTTTATGGTAATTTTCCTGCTTTCAGCAGCATCAGAAACACTTCCTATATCTGTATATTGTTGTATATGGGTACGTAGCTCACCCTTCCAGTGATGCTTAGCTTACGCTGTTTAGCAATGAGGAATCCCCCTCCCCCGAGAATTCTGGGAGACCAGGTATTATTTTCACTAGCTTTGGAATTCTTAGAAATAAACATTCTGCATAGCTGTACCAGACAGGATTTAAGATGTCACCACCTGGGGTCAATTTTATAATTTAACCACTTTAAGGCACAGCTGCAGGGCCGAACAACACAGCACACGAGTGACTTCTCCCCCCCCCTTTTCTCCCCACCAACAGAGCTCTCTGTTGGTGGGGTCTGATCACCCCCCCCCCCCCCCCCCCCCAACCGTGTTTCTTTTTTTTTTATCAATATTTGTTTACTTTTTTTTAATGATTTTTACTATTTTTTCCTTCCTTTGTTTCTCTACAATCCCCTCCCTCCCCCCAGCCGGCCACTCACGCGATCAGCTGTCATAGGCTTCTGCCTATGAGAGCCGATCACTCTTTTGTTCCCCAGGGGGACAGCCGTGTCGCACCGCTGCTGCTGATCGCAGTGCTGCACTGTGTAAATAGACGGTGATCACGTGAAGAGGGGGAGGACTGAAAAGTCTTTAGACTGTAGAGGGGGCGGAGCTCCGCCCCCAAGGAAATGCGCGCGATCTCCTGCAAAGTGCAGCCCCAGGACTTGACGCCAATTGGCGTTAGGCGGTCCTGGGGCTGCCGCTGCGGCCACGCCCATTGGCGTCAGCCGGTTGTAGAGTAGTTAAATCTGGGTAGGGAAAAAGTGCTCTATAACCACTACTCGACCGCCCACAGGCAGCAGAGAGAGGCCGTCAGTGCACGTGAACATGCCCGTCGAACTGCGGCACTCGTGGGTGCACTGCATTCGGATCCTCTGCCCTGCAAAACAGACCATTTTAAAATGTCTGTTTTGCAGTAAGTGGTTAAAACATAAACCTCAGATAAAACTATTTTAATTGTGAATCGTGTAGAAAGGGGTTTGGACTTCTTCATAGTTCTTAAGGGGTCCATACACTGGTCGATTTCAGCCATTGATCAATCGATTCTATGAAATCTATCGATCGACTTGCGGCCGATTTCGATCGATTTGATCTATCTGACGGTGGAAAATCTATGTCAATCTGCTGCTGGCAGCAGATCGATAGCCCATAGAGTTGCATTGGATCTAATGGTCCAATAATACATTTAGATAGATTTCCAATAGATTTAATTCTGAAATCTATTGGAAATCTGTTCCTAGTGTGTGGCACACATCAGATAGATTCCTGTCAGATGCCTGTTAAGTTGAATCTGACAGAAATCTATCTGATGGTCGAATCTGCTGCAAATCTATAAGTGTATGGCCACCTTTAGGGCTCTTCTGCAACATTGGGGCCCTGTAGTATAAACCCAAGAGAGACCTTATTATCATAATTTACAATGCAATTTATTAGATCCAGTCCGGCTTTCTCCGTTACGTATGTTCAGTGATTTCTACCGAAGAAAACGTGGGTATTTCAACTCTAACGTACTGTATATTATTGTACCAGGGAAGCATAATTGTTGATAACTATAACTGAAACGTTACTCTACTTATATGAGACTGCATTCTAGTAATTTATAATACTGGATGTTACTGCTGTTACAATTTAAGGGTTAATTTAGTAAAAAAAAAATCTAAATTACACATATCATCACTTTGCAAGTTATTTTGTAACTGAATTCCATTAAATATTATCTTGCAACTTCAGTCTGCCGTAATTACAACTTTTTTCTGTAAGTAACTTGCTGAAAAACCATGGCAACAGCAAGTGTGTTAACATACCCAGAGTCCTTTGCCTATTTGGTTCATAAGTCTGCATACAATAAAATAAGAAAAAAAATGTATTGCCTACTTTGACCCCTTACATCTTTGCTGGGTTCACTTAGAATGACCCTGTTATTCTGCATGGAGTAGAGGTCTTCACATCTGTGGGAATGCTGGCTGTTTCTAACCACTTGAGGACCACAGGTTTATTCTCCCCTAGTTTTCTATAAAATGGGAAAGAAAATCACGAGATACCAGAGTAAGATCATCCATAAGGGAAATTAGGCTTGTGTCTGGGGCCTACTGGGACAGGGGGCTCAGCTGCCAGTTTGTCTGTCCCACCTCCCATCTCAGATTGCCAAAAAGGACTATCAGGGCGAGCCACAGCAACTACCTTGCCTAGGACCCAATTTCATCTTAACACATCATTAAGATACTTGTATACTACTTTCTGTGTATGAATCACTTGTGAGGCCACATCTAGAGTATAGGATACAGAGTTGAGCATGCAGTATAGGAAGGACATAGAAGCTTTAGACCAGGTACATAGAGGGACAAATAAAGGAATCAAATGGAAGGCCCCACTTACCAATAAAGGTTAGACAAACATAGAGGTGAGGTGACTGACATTCATTAATACATCCAAGGGCAGTATCAAAAACTTTGCCTATGAACTTTTTATTCCTATGTCTGTTTTAAAAAAAGGACATGGAGGAAAGGAGATTTTTCCATCTACCTAGGAAAGGGTTCTTCGCAGTAAGGGTGGTTAAGATGTAGAATGTTTTACCACAGCAAGTTGTTATGGCAAATTTGAAACCTGCTTTCAAAAGGTGACACTTAGATCCAATCAGAAAGTTTCTGTCTTGAACTTAATGGACATGTCTTATTCAACATAACTAACTGTGTGACTTGACATTTAGATAGATAGATAGATAGATAGATAGATAGATAGATAGACTTTCTGAACATATTACCAGTTTTGATGATCGTAATCAGCTAATTACGATTATGCAAAAATATGCATACAATTTTGCAATTATGCCTATACGTAATTACAAATTGTTAATTCAATTCACTTTACATAATCATTCGTAATTATATATGAGTTTACGCGTATTTTACGCGTAATTTTGTGCCGACTTTGATGGTGAATGGCAAAGCCTACCTACATGCTATTGCCACCACAATTGTTACATATGTTAAGGAGAGTAGTGGGTAGAAGTCCAAAAAATTTTTTTTCAAAAAGACCTTACTGTATTTTTAAGAAAATCGATTTTAAATATGCAAAGAAAAATGGTTTTTAAACTCAGAAAAATGACAGTTTAAAAAAACCTTTTCTTTGTATTTTTAAAATCGACTTTCTTAAAAGGGTCTAGGTCTTTTTGAATATTTTTATTTTTTATTTTTACCAACTATTCTCCTGAACATATGTAGCAATTTTTGGGGGTTTTGCTATTCACCACCAAACGTAAATTCCTGCATAATTATGAATGCTTACAATTACCTATGAGATTAATTACGCTTTCCCCTGAAATTTCACATTACAATTATGATGCGTAACTGCAAATTATGATGCGTAATTATGCATAGGCGTCATTTCTGCTCATCATCACTAATTACCAGAGTGCCAGAATTTGTCTTCCCCCAATGGGGTGCTGAGGTGTGACCTTGAAGGTGACATATGTATATCGACCCACAAGGACTTGGACAGCCACAGGGGGTTGTTTTAACAATGTAGCGTTTTGACCATTTGCTGACAAGTAGTATGCGCACGGAGACAAGGTGATGCTATGTAAATTCCGATGTGAGAAACCATGTACAGAATTCAAAAGGAATTGCATTCAACTTGATTGTGTCTGTATTGTGTTAATTTACCGCACTGGACTTTGTTGACAGTTCTCGTTTCCTCATAAACAATAGACACATAGGAATATGTTTTGTGTTGATCTCTAGTAGCCATTAATATAGAGGTGAGAATAACCTCATCTTGAAAACACTCGTTTGAGTGTCACACTTAAAATAAACATTACATTATGGTTATGATTTTCTTTAGCTATCGTTAAAAATGACATCTGGATTGAGATATTGGTTTCTTGACATAAAGATGTTTAGATAGTGTGGCTTGTCTGTGCTGTATAAATGCTGCTTATTTGAATGCCTCTATTTGATATAAGCGTTGCTCGCTTGTGATCTCACTTTTCCAGACTAGTTTTCAAAATTGCATTTTGTGTCATGACTTCCTTATCTGTATTATTTATTACTTTTTGTTTTTATTCTTGTGTATTTTGGGCACATATTTTCACATCTTGATGTGTAATTCAGTGCTATGAGGATACTTTTTTTAATTGAAAATGTCAGTGTACTCTTAAGAGCACTTAAAGCAATCTTGCAATGTGAGTGGGAAAGAGGGGAAATAGTGGGGGAATTTAAATATTCATACTCACCTTAGTAGCTGAAAGCCTCTAGTTCAGGGGTGTCAAACTCAAACACAAAGTGGGTCGAAATTGAACACTGGGACAAAGTCTTGGGCTAACCAATCAATGTCTAGTGGCCACCTCAATCCCTTCTGCAGTCCCCTGGTGTTTAAAGTGTTTAAAGTGAATGTTTACCAATTTAAAAATAAAAAAGTCAGATACTCCCCTAAGGAGAGGGAAGGCTCGGTCCTAATGAGCCTTCCCTCTCCTCTCCCGGTTCCCGGTCCCGCGCAGGATCCCCCGTAGCAGTATTCGACCAGTTCGGTCAAATACTGCCACTTCCGCAGCCGAAGGGAGCTTTTGGAAGCCTTCGGGAGCACTCGGGCTCCCGAAAACGGGCCGCTCCATACTACACATGCGCAAACGCCCTCTATGACGCACTCGCGCGTGCGTAGTATGGAGCGGCCCGTCTTCGGAAGCCCGAGTGCTCCCGAAGACCTCCGAAGTCCCTGCGGTCGCGGACGCAAACGGGGGAGCCAGCGCAGCACCGGGAGAGGAGAGGGAAGGCTCAATAGGACCGAGCCTTCCCTCTCCTTAGGTGAGTATCTGACTTTTTTATTTTTAAATTGGTAACCATTGGCTTTAATGGTCCCCCCACCATATATGGTTCCTTGCGGTCTAGGCCTTCCTCACCTTGAAATTTTAATTAGATAGGGCTGCCTGCAGCAGGAGGAGGGTGTTAACTTACCTATGCTGCCGCTCATAGCTGATACGTTCCATCTGCGGTCCACATAACTCCACTACTTCCTCCTTCCGGGTTTGAAGAAGGAAGTAGTGGAGTTATGTGGACTGCAAGTGAAGCCCATTGGCTATAGGCGACGGCATAGGTAAGAAACCCCCCTCTGCCGTACTCCTACTGAATATTACTATTTTCTAGATCCAACATTATACTGCGCTCAAAAAAAAGTTCCCCAAGCCTTGTTTTAGGGTTTTAAGAAGGTAGGACATTTTTTCTTGATTTTTTTTTATTTCATTTTCTTGTGCAGGAATTTGTTCTGGGAGGAACCCGTTTACTTTACTTTCATGAATAATACTTGATATCCAATTTTTTTCACGAAGAAGCTGCCTGTGCATGAATTGTTAACACACCTGCTCCAAGCAATAACTGCTGGATATAAGGACAGAATAAGTAATGATAATTTACATTTTAATTAGCCTTTCAGACGAGCTGCAAGTTCAAACACTGAATTCTGTTTAGTTAAAGCATCATGGAAAGCATTTTTTTTTCCTTCCCCACATAGCAGTCATAGGATTTCCATAGAGGAAAACAGGCCTTGGTAGGGGTCTGTACACATAACAACATGGCAATTACACAACATGTGAGATGTGTCAGAAGACTAACGACAGAATGTGGCATGTGCAAAGCTAATTCAATTTGTAGCATTGTACAGAAAACAGATTACCTGTTTGTGTGATCCTTCAAGAAAAGCATCGGCACAGGGGGATAAATGGAGGAAGAAAGACCATTATACATAAACTGTGTAAGTTTTGAAAAGACAATACTTAAAAGGAGGGCTGTCTGGAGAGATAGTAGAGCGTCCATATACTTTCCCCTGGTAATTTCAGCTCCAATTGCTCAGTAATGTGTATATAATGCCTGGTGCACTCTGAGATTTTCTGGCAGATATGCTGCCAGATCGATTATTTCCAGCATGTCTGATCTGATTTTCCAATCGATTTTTCGTTCACTTGTATGGAAAATCGAATGAAAAGTCGATTCAAAATCAGATTGGACTTGTTGGAAATAACTGATCTGGTAGTGAATTTGCCAGAAAATCTCATTATGTCTACCTGGCATTAAAGTCATACTTGCAACCCCTTAACCTAAACTGCTCCCCTCCTTAGTGCTCCCCTTACTTCCCCCCACCCCCCAACATTTGAAAACCACTGAGAAGGCTTACTTACCCATAATTTAAAATAATGAACATTATTCCAGCAGTCCATAACCTGACATAAGGACTCCTCCTTATTTGTATAGTGAACTCCGCCTCTTCTCTCTGTACTTCTGCACATCAGATGTCGCAGTCAATCACTGCTTCTTTTAGCTGTTGCATAGGCATGTTCATAGATTCCCATGTTGTCTATCCACCTTAGCCTCTGTTGTCCTCTTCTTCTTTTTGCCCTTAATTTTTCCAAGCATCAACGATTTCGCCAAAGAATCTGGTCTTCTCATTATGTGACCAAAGTGTTTGAGTTTTAATAGTAGTATCAGCCCTTCTAGTGATCACTCTGGCCTTATTTCTTTAAAGTTAAAGAGAAATCGAGAGCCCAATATGGTGTAGTATGTCAAAATTGATTGGATAAATGAAACAGTGAGATGGTAATACTCACAAACACGGGTTACCACCTAGGTAACCACTCATTAGGCAGGTGAGGAGATTAGACCTGTCCTCACTCAGGATTAAGAAGTCGCTCTCTGTAGATAGGAAGAAAGGGGGTAGATCACCCCTCCACCTGGGGTGGACTCAAATATATTGGTAGATGAACAGAGGCACCAGAAGGATAAAAGTACATAAAACTTTTTAAAAAATTGCTGGGAGGAAGTGGTGGACTCGCCTCCGTTAAAGCAGACACCAAGGACTGTAAATATATAGATATACACATTTATTGAAAATACCCCAAAGATGCAACGCGTTTCGCGGGCACAGCCCACTTCTTCAGGCAATAAGCAGGGGATAAACAACAGCAATTCAGTTATAGCAAGCAGAGCACCTCTGTCAGAGCGAAACGCGTTGCATCTTTGGGGTATTTTCAATAAATGTGTATATCTATACATTTACAGTCCTTGGTGTCTGCTTTAACGGAGGCGAGTCCACCACTTCCTCCCAGCAATTTTTTTAAAAAAGTTTTATGTACTTTCATCCTTCTGGCGCCTCTGTTCACCTACCAATTTATTTCTTTAAGCATTGATTGATTAGATCTTTTAGCAGTCCAGGGAACTTTCAGTAGCTTTCTCCACACTCACAGTTCAAAAGCATCAAATTTTCTACGCATGACCTTATTTAGCTTTCAACTTTCACACCTATATGTTACTACTGGGAAAACAATGGACTTATAGAGATGGCCCGAACGGTTTGCCGGCGAGCAGTATTCTGCGAACTTTTCCCATTCGCATTCGCAGCGAACAGCGAACATTTGGCATGTTCGATTCGCCCCCCTATACATTATCATTGAGCTAAACTTTGACCCCTTACCTCACAGTCAGCAGACACACGGCAGCCAACCAGCTAGCACCTCCTCATGGACCCCCCACCCCCTATCAAAAAGCAGTTGCGGTGGCCATATAGGATTAATTCTCTTTTGGCTGCTGACTGTTAGTGAGAGTAGGGTCAGACTTGCTGCAGATAGGTAGGGATAGCAATAGCTAGGCCTGTGTTCTTGTTCCTCGCTTGCTGTGAAAGCATCCCAAACAGCCCTTTTGAGGGCTAGCACATTAGTCTATGGTTTTTTTTTGTGTGTGTGACACTCCACAGCCCACTGACACCCAGAGCTGTGTGCACACTGCTGCTGTTGCCTCATTAAGTTGCAGGCACAGAAAGACTCCCATGCATTATTATTTCACTGTATTCTGATAGTACTATTGCATTTCTCTGTGTGAGACACTCCACAATGTGATTTCTGCCCTTTAGGGATTAAAACCCGACTTTGAGCCAACTCCATAATTTTTGGTTTGACTTTTGGCATAGATCCCCCTCTGGCATGCCCCTATACAGGTAATAGACTCCTTGAAACAACTTTTTAATCACTTTCGTGGCCAGAAACAGTCTTTGAAGGTTTTAAAATGTGCCTGCCTATTGAAGTCTGTCGGCTCGCCAAATTCGTCTGTTCGTGAACACAGAAAAACCAGAAGGGGGGGTTAAAGTTAGGCATTAGGTGGGAGGGTTAAGGTTAGACACTTACAGGGAGTTTAGGGATTAAGTAGGGGGTCTTCTTTTAAGGTGACGGGTTAGGGTTAGCAATTAGGTGAGGGGAGTTAGGGTTAGGCACTTATAGTAGATGGTTAAAGTGGATCTGAGATAAACTTTAACTCATTGCATAATTGTGTTCCTTTCATATAGTTTATAGGGCATTCCTCAAGCCAAATACTTTTTTTGTTTTGTTTTAATACTCAAATTCCCTATAAACTAAACAAGCCTCGCCCACAGCTCCTTTTGAGCCTTGGCACTGTAGCAAGGGCTTATGGGAACTCAGTCTGGGCAGGAGGAGGAGGTTACTAGCCATTGATTTCAGAGGCAGAGGGGAGAAGGGGGAGGAAGAGAGGGGACTGAATTTACACACAGGCAAGCTGATAGCATCTCCAGCCCTCAGCCTGTGACAATGTGACAAACAGAACATGGCTGCCCTCATTGTATCACAGGAATAAATAATCATTAACTTTTGAAGCTGTTTGCAGCGAGATATGCTGTGTAAACTATCTAAACTTTAGATAAGATATATAGACAAGTTACTTGTTATAGTTAGTTTTTCATCTCGGATCAACTTTAAGTTTAGAATAGTGATGAACACATATTTCACATAATTTTAATTTTGCATCATAATTCACAATTACGATGTAACATTTTGGGAAAAATCTTAATTTTGGTTGTAAACGTAGGTTGTAAACGTAATCAGGAGCTGTAATTTTGCAATTTTGAGTATTTTTTTTGCGTTATTTACTGCTGACTTTATCGGTTAAGAGCAAAGCTCCCATACATGATATTGTCACCAACATTTTCAGCATTTTTCAAAAAACAATGTAGTTTTCTTAAAAATGCAAAGGAAAAGTGTTTTTTACCTTCAGAAAAGTGACAATTTGAAAAACATTTTTCCTTTGCACTACTTTTTTTTTTTAACTTATTCCCACTATTCCTCTTAACATACATAGCAATTTTGGTAATGATAGCAGGTGTTGGAGGCTTTGCTATTAACCATTAAAGTCGCCACGAAATTACACAAAAATTACGTAAAATTACGAATGGATTACACGGAATCAATTGAATGTCCACATCGTAATTGCATATGGCCATGATTGCGAACATGTATGCAGAATAAGAAGTACTTTTTTTTCCAGAGTAAAATGAGCCATAAATTACTTTTCTCCTATGTTGCTGTCACTTACAGTAGGTAGTTGAAATCTGACAGAAGTGACAGGTTTTGGACTAGTCCATCTCTTCATAGCGGATTCTCAGGGATATATTTATTTTCAAAAGCACTTACTGAATGGCAGTTGCTCTGTCCAACTGCCAAAAAACTGTATAGTGAGCAGGGAAGCTGACCAGCATCATTGTTTAAATCCTTCTTAGGGAATATATTTATAAAGAATAAAAGCCTTGCTGAGAATCCCCAATGAAGAGATGGACTAGTCCAAAACCTATGTCAGATTTCGACTACCTACTGTAAGTGACAGCAACATAGGAAAAAAGTAATGTATGGCTCATTTTACTCTGGAAATAAAGTACTTCTTATTTGTATATGTTTGCACAAATTTTAAGTTTTACAATTTTTCTCCATAGTGCCCCTTTAAGTTAGCAATATTTTACTATTAGCGGCACCTGCCGATACCCAACTGATGCTGTGGCGCCGCAATACATACTTGTCAATTATACTCAAGTAAAATGAGAACTCTCTGAGCTAGCTTCTCTTCTTCGCCTTCCAATCTGTCTCCTTAAGTATTCTAAATCAATTTAAATAAGTTTAAATAGCACTTTTCTCCTATAGGCTACTTTGAGCATTTTTCTTCAGTTCTCAGTCGGCACGGCGGCGCTGTAATGGAACACGAGCTGTGCCGCCGCTGTGAGCGTATTTACTTCGCAAAAAAGCGCTCCCAGTAGTGAGAACTGATAAGCCAAGGCAAAATGAATTTAATTACCAAAAATATATTTAGTTTAGCAAAACTATGACTGTGAGTTGTGTCAAAAGTTTACCAGAAAGATGTAAAAATCTGCTCGGTAAATAGACTCCAAAGCTGTGAAAAGCTGCAGCTCGGGGGAACACATGGCTCTCTGTTTAGATTCTATTTGGACTTCTGCAGGGAGCGAATGCGGAATTAAATGAGATAGCTTACAAGGGAATGTCAGCGCAAGCGTTTGCAATGCCACGGTTTAACCTATCAATCTGAGAAATGCAAGATTCATACATTTTATAATCTTCACCTACTTCGTTTATTTGTGCCCATTTTCTCAGCTGGATAAAGCAAAGGTTCTTGGCGATGGCTCTTGGCTGGCTTTAAGGAAGAATACAGCTTAGCGCTATTTACCGATAGGCCTGCTAACATAAAACGACTCCTAAGTAATTAAAATAAACTGCTGTCTTTGAAAAGGGAAAAAATAAAACTACCATGAGCAGGTGCCTGGACTCCATGCAGTTGTACGCTTGTGGAAAGATTGAGGAAATCCAGACCATTTCTGGGTGTCTGTAAATGTGAAGCTGGCCTTACGTGCGTCAATTTTTTTGTATGAATTTCAGGCAGATCTGATCACTTTGATAAAATCTGACAGTAATCTATTGGTCCAGCATATGTAATGGGCTGACTCTTAATTAATGTTGAACAGTTTAACAATACAAAAACTCTGATTGGAGGTGTTGGAAAACCTCCATACGATTGGGGAGTTTGGAGCACAATGGCCCGAAGCTTCACAATGCGGTACAATGCTTGCCGGTGGTAGGCGTCTACCATTATCTGATCACATTCTAATCGGATAAGGATTGACTTTTTGCCGCCTGAAACAATACATTGTGAGGACACCCCCTCCTGACATGTGTGCAAAGGTGGACTAGAGAGGAGGATAGACATATCGGACTGTGCATTGCAGGCACTTGCACTACGTTTACCTCCCTCGGCTTGCTCCAAGACAGTATCTCCTCCCTGCTGGCCCACAGCAACTGATCACCAGGATGACGGGTATGTGCTGCACCAGCACCGATTCACTCACCCGCTCTCAGAAAATTAGCAATGGGATCACCAGTCACATGCAAAGTCCTGCTTCCTCTCAAACTACAGCAGTGCCTCATGTGACCTAGCAGCAGGTAATCAGTCACATGAGGCACTGCTGTAGACATTAATACAGGACGTGGATGGAGATCCCAGAACTGGAACATTGAGAGCAGGGGAGTGGAAAAATGGGGAGTGCATGAAGGTGATATTTGGGGAGGGGAGCCGCCTCTTGCTGCCCTCTAATTGTTTCCGCCCTGAAGCATGTGATTCATGTTGCTTCATGGAAGAACCGTCCCTGTTTATTGGCTTGACCTAACAGGCCATAATTGTCCTGTGTACGGCTAACTGTAGGGTGCATGAGGCAACATGAATCTTACTCATAGCTGTAAGTAAAAAATATGGTAAGGCTTCATTCTTCCACCCTACCAGCTTGATTGTTGTCACCAGTGGGAAGCTATTGAGTCTACTGAAAATACAGGAGTCAAAGTCCATAGATGTCTCCATGGCCATATTATACTTCAGATTCTGCACCAATGTACAAACAGAAAGTGGTCACATGGAAGAAGAATGAGGTTACAACTGGATCTGAAAGTGAACATTCATCGAGTCCCTTAAAGATATGCCAAGGTGAGAAGGGTCCATAATATGCATAGTGGCAAAATATACTTCATTTTAGTGTTCTTTGAAGGTGGCCTTACAGGTTCAGTCAATATTTTCAAATTTCTCTCAACCCTTCTTTTTCTTTTCTAACGGTTGCATGATAGTTTTAATATACATTTGAAAATTCGTAGTCACATGATCACAATAAAGTGTCATTCACAGCTCTGTATCCCCTTTAGTGACCTCTATTACCACATTCAATAAACATAGACCACCACCCCTTCTCCCCACGCTAGTAGTCCATTCTCAAGACAATAAGACAAAGGAGATGCAATTGGCTGGCACTCAATGCTCCTGGCAACCATACAGTAAGATCATTCAGTCCTCCTGGACTGTATACAACAGGTATAAGCCAATCATTCACAGTATTACCAGAAAGATAGAACCGGACACTGGTTCAAAAGTTTTCGATCCTCAGGAGGCCAAACTGATACATACACCGGGGGTGATAAAAGGTTGGCCCGACAGCCGTTTCACCAGTCTACCTGCTTTGTTAGAGACTAATACACAGATTAGTAAGTGCTAATGTAATCTGTATTGTGGCTGCTCACAAAGCATAGCGACGCGTGAAACAGCTGTCAGGCTTCCATTTTTTAGACGCCTGTAAAAATAAAGTTGTTTCACAAAGATCAAAATGAAATTAACCTGTTTTTGGGTAAAAAATAAAGATTATAAATTGTTCTTTCATCTGCAGATACATTTCTTTGCTTAAGGTGCATACACACTTCCAACTTTATGCCTGATTGTCGTTTAAACTGGTCGTTTGAGCGACTTGAAGTGCAAACAACAAGTCATTCAGACGTCCTGTACACACTGACCAACAAAGCAGCTGATATCCTAATTTGCATGTCGTTTAACCAACTTGATAATGGATAATGGACTGGATAGGACAATGGACTAGATTAAATGACTGTTCAAACGACTGTAGGTTTAAACGTCTATTAGTTGGACAAACCACTAGAAGTTGTTTGTACACACGTACGGACCTTACAGTCATTTGAACGACAGTTAGTCCAACTGATCCGGATTGTGCAAACCGGCTGTTATCAGTCGCTCGACTGCGCGCACACACGACCGACTTGTCATTCACATGACAAGTCGGAGGACAAGTTGGGCGGAAAATCAGGACGTGTGTACGTACCTTAAACCACAGGGTGCAAATTCTGATCTGTCTGATCAGGTTCAGGATGCTGTATCAAGTTCCAAATTCCAACCACCAAAAAAGGCAACTTTTGGGACAGCACTATCCTGACCTTGTTTTGTAATATTGTCATTTCTCTGTTAAAAATAAATATTTTGACTTTTCCTCCATAGAAAGGTCAAAGTGACTATTTTGAAACCAAAGCACACACTGCTGTCTCTGCCACAGAAAGCCTGGCTTTTCTTGCTTAGGCATCCAATAAGGAGGAGGACCTTCAATAAAATCAGTTCATAAAGATGGATATAACATGTTCTAAATGGCATAAGTGTGAAGAGAGAACTCTATTAAAATGACGGGAAGATTGACACTGACATACCAGAAACTGCAAAACTGTTAAAAACAAAGAATCACTCAATATCGAGTCATAAGAAAGTTTACTGAAAGAGCGGCTGTTTCACTAGCATCTAAATGCGCTCACCTCAAACACTCCACGAAGAGCCTTTTTCCACCGTATGTATTCCAATCTTCAGATCGCATGCTGCTGGAATAATAGAAATTGCAGTGTGCCGTTTCCATTGCTGCTATGCAATTTGATTTTTTCCTCAAATGCAAACACTGCCCCTGCTGCATTTTTTTAGCAATTGCATGTGTGTTAAGTCAAAGGTAGTGCAAGAAAATGGCATAACAAACGCAGTGCTATTTGATTTTCTTGCAACTTCCATTTATTTATTGATAGTAGCGAAATCACTTGAACATCACAGAAAGATACAATTTAATTTGCAATTGAATTTTGAAGTGTATTGAAGCCCAACATGTGGCTAAATTAACATAAAAAAGCTACAGATCCCTCTAATATAAATTGAAAGCAAACCTGTCCTTAAAGGGAACCTAAAGTGAGGCTTCCATATTTATTTTATTTGAAGCGATACCAGTTACCTGGCTATCCTGCTTATCTCTTTGTGTCTGAATCACACACCTGAAACAAGCATGCAGCTAATGCAGCCAGACTTTAGTCAGAGCACCTGATCTGCATACTTGTTCATCTATGTCTTTTTGGCTAAAAGTATTAAAGGCAGAGGATCAGCAGGACAGCCAGACAATACACATTCTTTAAAATTAAATAAATATGGCAGCCTCTATATCCCTCTTGCTTTAGGTTCCCTTTAACCTTCTGCCGCCCGCGTCACGCCAGTAGGCGTGGCCGCGGCGGCAGCCCCAGGACCGCCTAACGGCAATTGGCGTAAAGTCCTGGGGCTCTGTTTTGCATGAGATCCGCGCGCATCTCATGCTCGGAGGGCGGAGCTCCACCCCGCCTTCAGTCTCCGAGCGGCTATTGCAGCTCGGGAGACTGTTAGACGGCGATCACGCCGTCTATTTACTAGGTGCAGCGCTGCGATGAGCAGCAGCGCTGCACTGGGGACAGCCGTGTGACACGGCTGTCCCCATGGGGGACAAGAGAGCGATCGGCTCTCATAGGCAGAATCCTATGACAGCCGATCGCCATAATTGGCTGGCTGTGGGGAGGAAGGGAGGGAAGAAATTTAAAGAAACAGGGGTTTTTCAAGAAAAAAAACAAACAATAATATTTATTTAACAAAAAATAAACATGGGGGGAGCGATCAGACCCCACCAACAGAGAGCTCTGTTGGTGGGGAGAAAAAGGGGGGGGAATCACTTCTGTGCTGTGTTGTGCGGCCCTGCAGCTTGGCGTTAAAGCTGCAGTGGCCAATTTTGCTAAAAATGGCCAGGTCACTAGGGGGGTTTAGCCCTGCAGTCCTCAAGTGGTTAAAGAGGGGTCCTAGATCATTCACCATATACATTCTTATCCTCATCTCTTGAGGTTCACTTAACGTTAAACCTAAAAAGAAAAGTTGCTGATGGCCTAACATACTTTTCACTATCCAGATGAAAAAATTATTGTAGCTTTATTTGGTGTTTATGGCGCTGTGCTACTTGTATTTATGATAAGATGATCTGTACTGCTGTGTGTTGTTGGTTCCTGTTGATGCATGTTGGAAACACAGTGGACAGTACTTTAATGTAGAAAGCTACTGAATCCTGTGAATAAACTTAGTTTCTTTCAGTTGCTTAGTTATTACTGAACACAACACCCTATTATGCTATTCTAGCAGGAAAGCTATAGGGAGGGCTTTGCTCCCTCTCGAATTAAAGGAGACCTGAAGTGAGTGGTATATGGAGGCTGCCATATTTATTTTCTTTTAAGCAATACCAGTTGCATGGCTTTCCTGCTGATCCTCTCCTTCTAACACTTTCAGACATACTGTAGATCCTGAACAAGCATAGACAGATCAGGTGTTTATGACATCATTGTCAGATCTGTCAAGATGAACTGCATGCATGTTTCTGGTGTGATGCAGTCATTACTGCAGTCAAATAGACCAGCGGGGCTGCCAGGCAACTGGTATTATTTAAAAGGAAATAAATAAATCTCCATGTATTTCTCACTTTTGGTTCTCTTTAAGAGCTCTCTGGTCACAGGCTACGTTTCCCATGATGCCTAGCAGTGACTGCCTCCAGGCAAAACCAACTCCTGTATTTTGATGCTAGAAAACCCTCCAAACTTTGCAGACAGAATGACATGGCTGCCACCATATAAGAAACATTTAACTCTAAAAAGTTGTTCTAGCATAGGGTGATCTTTATAAATGCACACGCATTAAATTACGCAAATAAAAGTGACTGGCAGCCAGTATGGTTTTCCTGTTAAGATGTCCGTATTCTCTTATACATATCACTTCTACATGTTTTATGCTGTAGACCCGCTCCTAGACTTTCCCATATCTGCTAGGGCGAATGTCAAGAAAATTTGTAGCCCTGCATTTTTCATACTAAAATGTATAAAATTATGAGTTTGTCTCCGCTGTCACAATAGTTTCTATTTTATAGTTAAATTGCTAACTTGCCTGATTTGCAATGAATAGTACTGGAGGCTGGAGAGAGATCTATGGTCTTTGTGTCAAAAGATTCTTACTGAACCTCTCTATTGACAGCCATGTATTCTTGGCAGTTAAGAGCCATTCAGTCTTTGTTCAAGCAAGGTGTCTATGATTTGAGCACATCACCAATACTGGCTAGGAATGTATCCACTGATTACAGCTGCACTAACCTGCATTTAGTGTATGAAATAGGTAATCATAGGTAGACATTCCTGTGCTGGGTAATGCTAAAAAAGTAAACCTGAACTGCAGGTGCCCAGCGAATAACTATAGGCCTGATACAGTAATCTTTACAATGCGCAAACCGCAAATGTAAAATGTAGTGGGCATTACTCACATAGCATAAATCACGTTATACACACAACCGATACATTGCTGATAGAACTTATTTTTTTACCAGTTATGTATAGATAGCATGTATAATGCAAGTTACATGATGTGTGTAATGCTCATTTTGTACTTTGTGTAGATGTTTGTAGTCTTCCCAGAAATCTGGCCCTGATAATTGGGGAAAAAATAAGACACACACATGTGATAAACTGGTCAGAATGTTCAAATGATCTTAAAGTAAATGGGAATCGAATGCTAAAAAGAAAGCCAGATACCGGTACTTACCTAAGGAGAGGGAAGGCTCTGGGTCCTAATGAGCCTTCCCGCTCCACTCCCAGTGCCCTCTATACAGTGCTTCCATCCCCGTTTGAATACCCTGCATCGGGGGACTTTAGAAGTCTTCAGGAGCTGAGTCCTCCCGAAGACAGTTGGCTCCATACTGCGCACACGTGGTTACGCGATAGAGTGCACTCAGGCGAGCGTACCTACGTCTTCAGGAGGACTCGGGCTCCCAAAGACTTCCTGAAGCCTCCCTTCGGCAACGGAGAGAGCAGCATTTGACCAAATTGGTTGAATGCTGCTACGGGAGATCTTGCGCTGGAACAAGCATCAGGAGAGGAGAGGGAAGGCTCTATAGGTCCCAGAGCCTTCCCTCTCCATAGGTAAGTATCTGTCTTCTTTTTTGTATTTGGTTCCCATTTACTTGAATTCTCAAATCAATTTTTTTAATTGTATTATGTGTGGCCACCTTTGAAGAAAATCCTAATGCCTGATCCGAATGCATATTCCACGTGAATAATGTTATGTCCATAAGATCAGTAATATAGCCACTAAATTGGTATTTTTTAAAAGGCTAGCCATGGCATTTTCCATAATTCTCACAGGACAGGCACACTTTAAAATACTGGAATGAGAGAGAGTAGCTAGTTACAAAAACATAGAATGCGTGTCTCTGACAAATCTAGGTCAGAAGGAATCAGAATTCAGTGAAGTGTTTAATTTGTCTGCGTTACATAATCTTCTCAGAGTTTTCCTTGCCTTTGTGCCATGGACTGTGCTGCCCTATAATCTTACATCATTTTACTGAGCCTTCATTGTTTAGCGTTGCCTCTGGATTTAAAGTGTACGTCTACTAAAGTGTGCTTAAAACAAGTCTCTGACCACTACTGCAATATACTTCTGTTACAGATTTTGCCTCTGTTCTAAAAAATAGACTTATCACTGTTAGCGTGTCATTATTAGCCAGTACTCTGTACTCAGTGTTTTGAAGATTTTATTAATTTGTCACTGCCAAACAGGGCTGTTTCTAGGGATAGACCACCTAGGAATGTCCCTTGAGTGCCACCTAGTGGTCAGGGCATGCATTCCATATGTTATTGTGGTGTCAACAACAGTGTCTTCTCCCTTTGTGAACACAGCAGGAGTAGCATCTTCTTTTTGTTGCTGTTAGGGCTGGTTCACACTACAAGAGCTTTTTAAGCGCTTGTGATTTGAAAAGCTCTTGCTAATGCAATGCTATGGGGGAGTTTTACAAAATCACATTGCTCCAGTGAGAACACACACATAGAATAACATTAGCAAGAGCTTTTAAAATCACAAAGTGCTCAGAAAAGCTCTTGTAGTGTGAACTAGGCCTTCGGGCCCATTCATACTAGAAGCACTTTTCGGAGCGTTTTGCGATTGATTCGCGGTTTTTAACATTGCACCCTTTCATTTTCATTAAAATCGCAGGAAAAATTGCAGAAAAATTGCCCTGATTTTCGTGTACGCGGTCGTGAAATCGCAGTGAGTTTTCTGGGATTTTACCGCGATTTTAATGAAAGTGAATGGGAGTGATTTAAAAAAAATGCTAATCAATCGCAAAACGCTCACAAAGAGCTTCTACAGTGAATGGGCCCTATTTGACTAGCGTTTTTTTAAATCGCTCCCATACACTTTCATTAAAATTGCGTTAAAAATCGCAGGAAAATCACCACGATTTTCGCACACGCGATCATGAAATCGCAGCAATTTTTCTGCGATTTTTTTACCATGATTTTAATGAAAGTGAATCAGAACGATTTAAAAAAACGCTAACCAATCGCAAAACGCTCAGAAAAGCGCTTCTAGTGTGAATGGGCCCTCAGGGCCCTTTTCCACTAGCGACGATATCGATGCGGATTTGCTAGGGTTTGCTAATTAACATAGGAATCGTGGTAGGTATTTCCACTACCGCAATTCGATTTTTACTAAAGCGCAATCGTGCTTGGAGCAATTTTTACCGCAATTTTGCTATGCAGTGCATTGCATAGCAAATTCGCAATCGCTGAAAAAAATTAACAACTTGCTGAATCACAATCGTTAGCATTTAACACAAGCGCTAGCGATTGCTAGTGGAAAAGGGCCCTTAGAGACTATTACTGTTATTACTGTTAGACACCTATTACTGTTGGACACCATATATGCTTAAAACTAACCCTAATCTCCTTGAAACCGTTAAACTGTTGTGGCTGTAACCGGTAAATTTGCATTGTAAGCCCAGCGTGGGGCCACCTACACCTGGCTGCCTATATTGGGGGCACCTATGCCTAGCTACCTAAACTGGAGCACCTATGCCTGGCTACCTTAACTGGGGCACCTATGCCTGGCTACTTATACTGGGGGCATATCTGGCATATCTGGCCACCGATACTGGGGGAGGGGGGCTTATACAAAAGGGACATCTGGCTACCTATATTAGGGGGCTACATCTGGCTACCTAATACTGGGGGCCACCTCTGGCTAACTCATGCTGCCGGCTGCAAAATGCTGTATCACAAATGATTACACCCTCGCCCGGTGAACAATTTACCCTAGAATCTGCCCTGGTCTAAATCACACACCTGAAACAAGCATGCAACTAAGGCCTGGTTCATATTAGCGTTCCCTGTCCGGATCCGCCTGATCGGATCCGGACCGTATACTGTACAAACGGAACGTACGTTCCGCATAGCAATGCACAGTCTATGCAGACGTTCACATGCGTACGTTCCGTACAGAACGGAGCCGGATCGGATCCAGACTCCGGAGGCTTTTCCAACATGCGCTATTTTTTGTGTCCGGATCATCCGGCCCATGCACCCGGGCCGGATCCTGACTGCACCATCCGGATATAGAAACCAATGGGGAACGGAAAGCACAGAACACACAGGACACAAACACCGGACGTTCTACCCCACTTCCTATGGGTATTTATAGCGGCCATTTCGGATGGGGACACATGGGCCCAGCATATCTGGAGTGGAGCAGCAGTGACAGACGTGCTGGAGCTGTTTGGCAGTATGTCGGAGGTGGAGGTGAGGCCTACAGCGGAGGTCCTGATTCTATAGGTGCACCAGGTGCACCATCTGCAGACCCCAACAATTTTATGGTAATTTTGTTTATTTTTTACCCCATGGATCCGGATGGCAGCCTGATGCATGCCTGATGCAAACGGACCGGATACGGATCGGATCCGGATCAGGTCCTGATCCGATCCGGATCCGGTCCGTTTGCATTCCAAAACGCAAGTGTGAACAGGGCCTTAGGCAGTCAGACCTCAGTCAGAAACATCTGTTCTGCATGCTTGTTCAGGGTCTATGCCTAAAGTATTAGCATTAGCAGAGGATCAGCAGGGCAGCCAGGCTATATTTGCATTGTTTAAAAGGAAATAAACATGGCAGCTTCCATATACCTCTCACGGCAGGTGTCCTTTAAAAGGAATTGCTTTAAGCTACAGCGTTACGAAAAGGCTGATGCTGGAACTCTCTAATCTATTTGATTTCAGAGTTTTGCAATCCGCTAAGGTTTGCCACCATCCATACTTATGAGGGCGGTTAAATAAATGCAGCAAAAACCTTTTAGTGGTAGCTTATTGCAATGAAACCTCTTCGTCCGAAAAAAGGAAAGAAAAAAAAGAGAGAAAAGAAAAATCAATTTGACTATTGGGTGGGATTGCAGCCTGCTACAGAGTGAAGTAATTAGAGATAAGTAGATGCATAAGTTCCACTAAAACTCTTTAACATTCATGAGACCGAGTTCTGGAGTCTGAATGAAAGTTACCAAAAAACATTTGTCACTCGCCAATAAAGTGAGCCTTGTGCGCTGAATGACAATTAAGAAAGCTCTATGGTCACTTGGCAACAGGAAGGGAAAGTGTTTGCGCTATAGCGAAATTACAGCTAATCAGGGTAAATATATTATTTGATAAATTGACTGTTGATATACTGTCTATGGTAATGGAGCAAGTTAACTGCTTTTGATCTTGTCACTTAGCATTCAGAGCCTCTCCATTATCCCTAATGATATATTAATTTGCAACCTATTATCTATTGATTTGGTTTAGCGCTATATCTAAATTTCATTGTAGATAAACAAAAAAATATTATGATTGATTTTGTTTGGTGAGCTGGAACTAAATCATTTGATGAGACGGTATAAGGAAAAAGAAATTAAAACTCTATTATTTATATCTAGCGCACTTGTACAGTGAAATTAAAGGGGTACTCTAGGAATTACGTGTTAGAGTTGGTTTCCACTAGCCTGATGCTTTCTGAATCCGACTTTCCGGTTAGCTTCTGGAAGTTCTTACTCAGAACCGCATTGTTCCATTACAATCTATCATGATTGCAGCAGCCAGACTAATCTACTCTTTCCACCATCTGTCTCCACAACGTCCCTATGCAAGTCCCTGCACTGGCTTCAAATCCACTTCAGAATTCGCTCTAAGATCCCACGTTTGGCCCACAAATTTATACACAGGTCCTGCCCGACCTACATGTCTGAGTTGGTCAGCAAATACATACCTGGTTGCCCACTTCGCTCCTCCAACAACCTTCTGCCAACCATCCCACGCATCTTGCACTCCCATCTATGATTATAGGACTTCACTAGAGCTGCTCCCATTCTGTGGAACTCTCTCCCACTGCCCATTAGGCTTGCTCCCAACCTTCAATACCTTTAAACTAGTTCTCAACTCTGTCCTAACTCTATTGCCAAGAACTTCTCGAGGCAGCCCCCCTCCTTTCGTGTTACCACCACCCTCTCCTTCTAGGGCCCTCTTTTCTTGTGCATCATACTTGATTGTGCACTCTACCCAGAATAATGTGAACTTGTATTATTGGGACTACCACTCCAGTGTATGATCTGGCATTGTATTATATTACCTGTATTATGTATCTTATGGCTTATTACCTGTATTGTGTTATCGGTCACTGGTTATCAGTGTAATGTTATGTATTGTACAGCACTGTAGAATATGTTTGCGCTATATAAATCCAATAAATAGTTATATTAAAGGAGTTATCAGGGAAAATAGTAAAAAAAAAAGCTTTACTCACCTGGGGCTTTCTCCAGCCCCTTGCAGCCGATTGTCCCACGTGGTTACCTCCGCTCCCTGCTGTTGTTCCGCTCTCAGCGCTCAGTATTCAGGACGACCGCGGGGACAGCCTTACTGCGGATGCGTGAAGCGCCGCTGTCAATCATGGCCACATGGGCCGCGGCGAACTGCGCAGGCGCAGAACTACTGCGCCTGCGCAGTTCGCCGTGGCCTAGATCGGCCTGAATACTGAGCGGCGAGAGCTGGACAGCGGCAGGGAGGGGAGGTGACAGCGTGGGACAGTCGGCTGCAAGGGGCTGGAGAAAGCCCCAGGTGAGTAAAGCTTATTTTTACTATTTTCCCTGATAACTCCTTTAAGTCAAAATGCGGCTGTCACTCACTTCTGGGTGGAATTGATGCATGCTGCAGAAATCTGAGCCGGAATTTCTATAAAACCCTAAAGTTGTATTTGGTTTTGCTTTGGAAAAAGGCCCTGAAAGAGTTAAGTCTCAATGTTTACTACCTTGGAGAGCGCTCCTGTGGTCTATTCACAGTTTCTGATAGGAACTAATTAGCACATACATGTGGAATAAAGACTTCTCGTAGTGTGCTGTGCAAGAGTTTGGGTCCGCTTTAAAGCACACCTCAACTAATCTCAAAAGTTGCAAGCCACGTTTACTGGTTTGTTTCCACCTTGGTCCCCCCATTCTATCTGTCCACTATCTCTTCTTCTGACGCTTGAGCTGGAAGCACCTGTGTATAGTGAGCAACTGAGCTGGGCATATGCAGTCCTCTTCCCCGCATGCTTCTTAAGAAGCGTACTTACTATAATGTTGTCAGTGAGTTGGGTGCAGGATGCCCCCGCGGCCAGTGGTGCTCTGTTCGTGATGTCATGACTATGTGCAGAGCGCTCCCGGCCATGGCACGCACTGTAGGATGCACGCAGCCGTGCCAGCACCTGCAAACCAATGCTTGACTCCGGCAACCCAGAAGGGGCTATCAAAGGAGTGGGATGGAGTAGAACGGGGGCAGCCGGGGGCATCAGAACAACTCCCTGTACATGGCTGCTTGACCCATTTTTCCTACTTCATTCAGATCTGGTAAGAGGCCCAAATGTAGAACTCGCACTGAGGCTCATAGCGCTATGCCATTGATTAAAAAATACACTTTTATTTCCCAGTTTAACACTGTACATATCGGCCCATCATGTAATAATACTACTAAAACCTCCCTCCACTGCTTAAATTAACACAGATTTTAATGTTGACATCTATAGCATCATTTCTGTAATGTGCTCTGGCACAACAGTGCTGCAGGCCATTCGCTTTTAACGCCATTGATTCAGGCCTAGGTTGACCTTAATAAAGCCAATTCTTCCATTGATTTCAGGATCTCTAACCCTTTTCCAAGGGAACCCAGTTTATTTTTTCGATTGCTAATAACATTTCTCTAAAACAAACACTAATCAGGATAAAGACTTACTAATATATGTCTTTGTAATGAACCAGAAAGCAAAAGATCTCATTAAAGCTCAGATCTCATTAAATAACTCCTTAGGAACCCACACAACTCCCGGAACTACATGTAAATTAGACAGTTTGTGCACTGCAGTAAACAGAACCATAACCTACTTGGAGAAACCACTTCCATTGAAAACTTCACTGTGGCTCCTCAACTCATTTGATTTTGGATTTGTTGTGGATCCAGATTCTCCTCGTAAACTCCCTAGAGGCCTCCAATTTGGTTCACAGCCCACCTGTGTTTATCCCTAAACAAAGATCGTTACTGGTTCATTATTCATTCATTTTCTCCCTGGTCTAGGGACCCTGGTGCCCAGGCCAGTTTCTAGGCTAAATTGCACCAAGGGAGATGGTGTAAAAATTGCGCCCCCTTCCCCCCACCTCCGTGGACTCGCAAACCCTTACTCGTTAGGGACAGTCACACAGCCACAGGTCACAAGTAGATCTGCCTACTTACTAATGACCTGCCGCACATCCAGGAGGAAGCAAGGACCAGGAGAACACACACACAAAGAGAGCCCGGAAAGCTGACTTCTCCAAGGGTGCTGCGCACTGACAGCCTGCAGTACCACTACAGGACATCAGGTGTCATCACACGGTGGTGATGTGATGATGACTTGACGTCTGACACAGGCAGCCCAGGAGGAGTCAAGGAAGTTGATTGCGCGTCACCAGCTCCCTAGCGGTTATGTCCTTATGCCTTCGCCCCCCTTCTTCTACTTGCCGGTCTGCGCCCAGGGCGGTCGCACTGCCCAAGAAACAGCCCTGCTGGTGCTGTTGCAACCCCTGTATCTACTATTGCTACCTCACTGTTTACAAAAATGATCTTAGGTAAAAATAGGGCCCTGGGCCAAAATAAATGGACTGTTATGTTTCAGTATTGTACTAAGCCTAAAGGTGTTGTGACCTCTGCAATCCCTAAAGGACACATCCAAGGAATTAAAAAAAAAATCTACTTACTCGGTGCTTTCTCCAGCCCCTGGCAGCCGATATGTCCCTCGCCACCGCTCAGGTGTCCTTGGATCCAATCTGTTGGAGATGCTGACCTCGCCAGGTGCTCACGTGGCCTGAAGCGTTCTGCGCTCACACAGGCACAAAAGATGCCAACCTGGCAAGGTCAGCGTCTCCAAAGGATAGGATCCCGGGACACTGGAGCTGCTGCGAGGGACATATCGGTTGTAAGCATACCCTGGTAACTGACCAATTTACCTACCCCTGCCTCTTTTGCACCTCTAACCCACTGAATCTATTAGTTTCTAGAGTTAATTAAATTTTTTTTATTTTTTGGTTACATTGTAAATTGTGATCAGGCTATATACCTTTTATACAAGGTTGTCATGTTCCATGATCTGACCATTTTGTAAAAAAGAAGAAATAATACTGCTCAAGGTGCGATGTAACTGCAATTTAGATCGCGTTCAGTCTCTGAGCTCTGTTGTTTTGCGGTCTGCAACCCCTGCAGTTCTCCCACTGGGTGGTGCTGTGCCTAAATTGCTTTTATTAATCACTTCTTAATCTTTTGCTGAAAAGTCTGTATATGTTTTATTAAAAAAAAGAGAAGAAGAAAAAAAAAGAGAGAGATGGTCTGGAAAGTGATGGCAAAGAGCAGACAGGAGTTCTTCTATCTTTTCTTGGAAAAAGACATGACATTTTCATTTTTATGCCATTGAGTGCTGAACCGCATGTCTGGTATTTTAAGCTAGAACGCGCTGGCGAGCTTACGAGCAAACATGAGACTAGCATACTAAACGTTCCCCGGCATTATAACCATCCAGATTGTCGTGAACAATCGAGAAGAGCGGGGACCAGTCATTTTCCCCAGCATGTAGAATCTGTTATTGACTGATGCGATCTGTGAGATCACTCCAAACGGTTTAGTGTTTGTAATTGCAGGAGGTCTAAGAGGACATGGAATGTAACCAGTATAAAATACCAATGCACGCTACATACCGAGTGCAGCGTTTTATCATTCGTCGGTGGAATAATTTAGCCTAAAATATAGGAAAACAGATGAACATAGGAAAACAAAAGAAAACAGATGGATACACACGTAGGCAGAAAAGCATAGATAGGGGTCTATTTATAAACGCGCAACATGCTTGTTTGCAAAAAATACAAATGCTTTCATTTGTTTCAAGGACATTTATTGCAAACAAAATGGTAACATACATACATACCGATGTACATTTCTCCAAGAGTAAGATGAGCTTTAAAGTTACTTTTATCCTAGGTCGCTGTCACTTACAATAAGTGGAGAAAATCTGACAGATGTGTCAGGCTTTGGAGTAGTCCATCTCCTCCTGGGATATTCTCAGTTGTTTATTTCCAAGAGCACTTACTGAACTGAAGTGGATCAATCCAACTGCTAAGATGGTGTGTAAACGAGTAGGGCAACTGGCTCCCATCTTTATATAGATCCTTTCCGGGAGTGCTTTTGTAAAGAATATAGGTAATACTGACATTCTCCAATGAGAAGATGGACAAGTCCAAAATTTGTCAGATCTATCAGCTTTCCATTATTTACTCCAGCATACTTAGCATATTTTGCTCTGGGTGAAATGTACATTTTATATGTATTTATTTAAAATGTTAAACATTTTCACGACAGTGGTCCTTTATAGTAACAGTGATGTTATGGTTTGTTTTGGAAAAGGGGAGGAAACTGGAGTA
Organism: Hyperolius riggenbachi; assembly: GCF_040937935.1. Lineage (NCBI taxonomy): Eukaryota > Metazoa > Chordata > Amphibia > Anura > Hyperoliidae > Hyperolius > Hyperolius riggenbachi. The sequence goes on along the minus strand of NC_090647.1, from coordinate 506,627,906 downwards.
CTCAGAGGAAACCCACACATACACAGGGAGAACATAGTGCCCTGGCTAAGACTCTAACTGGGGACCCAGTGCTGCAAGGCGAGAGTGCTAACCACCACTATGCCACCATGCTGCCCTTATGCCCACGTTGCTGCTGTCATGCCCACGCTGATGCCCTCATATTATATTACACTCATTTGTATAACCACTCTGGGTCTCATCAGTTCATAGCAAGGTTTGTTTTATTGACATACTGCTCTTGTGATTCTTGTACAACACCCACAATGATCCTTTTCTTTTAATTCGTGTTATACACTTATATTGGATCAAGGTTGTACATGGCAGCATTTGCGTATTCTCTACCTACCTTAAAGGATACCCGAACTGAAATGTGACATAATGAGATAGACATGTGTATGTACAGTGCCTAGCACACAAATAACTATGCTGTGTTTCTTTTTTTCTTTCTCTGCCTGAAAGCGTTAAATATCAGGTATGTAAGTGGCTGACTCAGTCCTGACTACAGTGTGACCCTCACTTATAAGAAATTACCCTTTTTTACCTGCTTCTTGCTCTCAGAAGCCATTTTCTGCTAGGAAAGTGTTTTATAGTTGGAATTTCTTATCAGTGAGGGTCACACTAGTCACTTCCTGTCTGGGTCAGGACTGAGTCAAGCCACTTACATACCTGATATTTAACTCTTTCAGCCAGAGAAAGAAAAAAAGACACAGCATAGTTATTTGTGTGCTAGGCACTGTACATACACATGTCTATCTCATTATGTCACATTTCAGTTTGGGTATCCTTTAACCTTCCAGCAATCCTCGTCCTGGTCATGTAAGACCTAGGTGAAGGTTGCAAGCTTTGCCATGTTCTTTTTTCTTCTGTTTTCCCCCCATTGAATTACACGAGTATCCTACTTGGAGTTCCATACCTATGGGGACTCATTGACCGTATCTGGTATTTCTTGTTGTCTTCTATTTGAATATATGATAATGTAAGGTAACTGTTACTTATTCCCAGCTCCTTGTAGGCATACACGCAGGGCAGGATTTTCCATAAGGCACTGTAGGCACGTGCCTACAGGTTCCTGATGGTGGAAAGATGTCTCACTCTGCTCCTCGAGTTCCTCCCTCCTTCCCTATGAGTCCTGATGAGAGTGTAAATGAGAGGTTACTCATCCAGCTCTCGACATTCCACTGACAAGATCTCTCTTCAGTCGGGGGCAACTTAATACTGAGGGTACCTCTGGCTACCTAATGCAAAGGGCACCTGTAGCTAACTACAGCAGGCAAGGGGAGTAAGGGAGCGGTGACAACTGACCAGTCAGCAGACTTTCAGTTCAGCGGGAGTTTGTAGGTGCCTCCAGGGCGAGGTCTAGGGTGCCAGGACATCTGTGCCTATAGACTCCTGTAATGTAATTCTGGGCCTGCATACACGCCAATCGCCATCCTGATGGACACTTGCTGCTACCGTCTTTAGGTTGCCAATACGAAAACTGTTGATATCTTGATAAAGGATTCTGTCTGTTTTTTTCCAGGCTGTATTGCCCTAGTTTATGTAACTACTCCGAGCATCTGGGGAGGATACTGTAGTGTTATGTTTGTATGATATTGTGGTTTTATCTCCATCTTTATGGATATCCACTTGCACCTTTTATGCCTCTGAAGCAGTAGCAGTAATGCTACGAAATGCAGGCTGCTGATTGTACAGTTTATTTTTACATGATCATGGAATCCATGTTTTATTGTTGTTCATGTACCTGACTTTTAGATATGTTCAATAAATGTTATATTTTACTATTTACTTGGTAGATTTATACACTGGCCCATAAACCCTGCCTATTCTTGTTTTCTTTATTACTAGTTCTTCACAAGACTGTGTTGCTTTTAGTTCTTTTTTGGAATTTTTAGTAATATAAATGGTATGACTTAATGTTGCTACCCAGTAAGGCTCTCTTGTTTATCTCTATACTATGGTAGATTGAGCTTGATTGACTAATTAATTGGTCATGCATGGACTGTTTATGTGATTTAAGAAAACAAATGGGGGGTGGTACATCAGATAAATTGGTACATGTGTTGTGAAACATAAGATGTACCAGACCAATGGACAGATGGGAAGTCCACAATCTCTCCACTACTTGGAAATCAAGAGAAAATCCTGGAAATCTCTATTTGTTCAGCAAATTGAATATAAGCAGGCATGTGTATGCACAAAAGCATCTGTCTCGATGGCTAAAATTCAGTAGCCTAATATTAAAAATTAATTGCATTATATTCAGCTACTTTTATCCACCAATTGCAGTCGTGCTCATCCTCTGAATGGAACAAGTCAGAGCAATGCCCCTTTATTTTTACCTCTTGAATGTTATTTCCTGTTAAATTGTGTTTTCTCCTTATCTCCTATGAATCTATTTGCCGGAGTCTATTTACTTTATTATGTTGTGAACAGGACTCTGTAAAAAGTCTACAATCAATGCTAAAGGACAATTGAAATAAGAAGAATATGGAGGCTGCCATATTTATTTCTTTTTAACCACTTGAGGACCACAGGCTTACACCACCCTAGTGACCAGGCGATTTTTTACAATTCAGCACACTGCAGCACTTTAACAGTTTATAGCTCAGCCATACAATTTAGCAGCCAAATGAATTTTGCCTCCTTTTCTGCCCACCAACAGAGATTTCTGTTGGTGGGATCTGATTGCTGCTGCATTTTTTTTAAATTAATTTTATTGTAATATTTTTTTTAAATAAAAATGTGTATTTTCTTTTCAATTTATTCCACCTTCCTTCCCTCCCTCCTCCAGAGATCCAATCCCTGTGAACACATCTCATAGGCTTTAGCCTATGAGAGGGATCAGATTGCGAGCTTCTCCTGGGGACAGCTCAGTGACAGAGCTGTCTCCCGTACTGCACTGCACTAGATTGCAGCACTGTACAAGTAATTTTGTCAGTTTTTTTATTTTTTTTATTTACAGCCTGCCAGCTCTGATCGCAGCTGGCAGGCTGTTTCCGTAACTCAGCAGGGATGTGCGATTCCCACTAATCTCCGCCTACAGGACCTGACGCCAATCGCCGTTAAGCAGTCCTGTAGGTGCCACCCTCCCTTCGCCGATCGGAGTTAGGCAGTCAGGAGGAGGTTAAACAATACCAGTTGCCTGGCAGCCCTGCTGATCTACTCAACTGCAGTAGTGTCTGAATAACACCAGAAACAAGCATGCAGCTAATCTTTTAAGGTCAGACAATAATGTCAGAAAACACCTGATCTGCTGCATGCTTGATCAGGGTCTATGGCTAAAAGTATTTGAGGCAGAGTATTGCTTTAAAGGATATAAATATGGAAGCCTCCAAATCACTCTTCCTTCAGTTGTCCTTTAAGGGGGGTTCATGGAGATGTTCGAAGTTCGAAGTGGATCTGTAGAAAGAGAGATAGATGGATAGACTGAGATAAATGAATAGAAAACATTTGTAAAAATACATTGTATTTTCACAATATGGTCAAAGAAAACTAACTTTACTTTTCGATGCAAAAATTTGCAAAAAACACAAACAAAATCTTTACTTTTGCCGCAATAATTTGTGAAAAGCTTGAAAATACTTTATTTTAGTTGAAAGTTTTTTGAAAAATGCAAAAAATCGCAAACTTAGAACACAATGATTTTCAATGGCATTTTAACTTGAAAGTTGAATTTTACATTATTTTCGCAAACATTAGTGCAAAAAAAATAGCAACAATTTTCGATCATCACTGAGATGGATAAATCTTTACCTCTTAGGATCCTTCGCTTGGTACAGTATACCTACTTTGTGTAACAATTGTAAAAAGTTTATATACAGATATATTTTTTCTTAAAAGAAGAAAAAGTATAGTCAATATTATTTCTTCTATCCTCTTATGGACGGTATAACTCGGCATATTGATTTTTTTTTCCTGCTTCTCCCTTCTATTTGCTGTACAAACTAGCTATCAAGATTGTTATTACCCTTTATATTTAATGCACTCTCCAAACCCACAGTTGTGTAAAAAATGAACATTTTGTAGCTGGAGAACTTCAACACACATACAAAAACAATTTTGCCTTTTCTTTATTTTACAAGAGTTTGAGAGCTGCTTGTCTTTGTGCACTACAACAGAATGGGGAGACCTTGAGGACACTTCTTAAAAGGGTCACTTCTAGAGGCAAGAGAAAATGTTGATTTCGGCATTTCATATTTTTAATGGCATGTAGCCAAAATGCTTTCACAAAAAAATGAAACTTTTTTTATTTTATTTAAATAACCGAAAAAAAGACAATGACTTTGAGGTCAAGGAGGACACTTTCAGATAAACAAACACTTTAAGTGCATCTGAAGTGAATTTTTAAGATAAAATAATATATTTACCTCAGTAGTAGGAAGGACTATCCAGAGGCTGTTCCAATCCCGGGGAGGCTCATTTGGACTTCCAGTCGGAAATTAGATTTCTGTGGAAATGCCGCATTACTGCAACTCAGTAATTTTAGTCCAATCTCAGAACTCGGAACCATTAGACCAATCACAGAATGCAGAGTCAACTTGGAAGTATTTGGCCAATCAGAAAATGAAAAAAATGACCAAACAAAGACTCCTCGGAAATTGGATTTCTGCAAAAATACTGCATTACCGCAGCTTAGTAATTTTAGCCCAATCACAGAACTCGGAAGCATTGGAACATTTAGAGAATGCAAAGTCAACCCGGAAGTATTTGGCCAATCAGAGAATGCAAAAAATGACCAAAAAAAAGACTCCTCAAAAATTGGAAAATGAAAATTGGAAATTTGCAGAATCGGTAATCGGCATTGGAGGAAATCAACATCTATGCAGAATTGGAAATCTGCATTTTTGACCATCCCTTCCTGATCCTACTGCAGCCCACCATTAAAGTTCTCGGTCTTTCTAAACATTAGGCAAGAGCTCCTGCCATGTACAAGTGCATCTATATTGGGCATGTTTGAGTAAAGAAGTACCTGAAGCAAAGAAGACAATGAAAATTGGATACTTACCAAAGTAGTGGGAAGCATCCACTTCAGGGTTGGGCACCTTTAAACATGCAAGCATGAGTAAGGTCCACACATGCCAAGTAGAACGACGTCCCTATTGCATGTTTTTTTTTTGCTCCAGGCATGAGTGCATGTGCGGACCTTACTCTTGTATGTCCTGTGTGGATGCATACATGACTGGGAGTGTGGCCAGAAGAAGAAGAGAGTCCTGTGGAGGAACAAAGGGTTTAAAAATGGTCAGGAAAGCCTCTAGGACCATCCACAGGCTTCCCACTAAAAAAGACAAAACCAGTAACATTTATATTGCACTTTTCTCCTGGTGGACTCAAAGCAACGGAGATGCAGCCACTAAGACTTGCGCTATAGGCAGTAGCAGTGTTAGGGAGTCTTGTCCAAGGTCTCCTACTGAATAGGTGCCTACTAAACAGGAAGAGCCGAGATTCGAACCCAGGTCACCTATGTCAGAGGCGGAGCCCTTAACCATTACACTGTCTAGCCACTACTATAGATAGCCAAATGTTACCCCCTCCCCTTAACACAGGTTTGCTTTAGCTGCTGCCTTGGCTGAGTCTAATCCAGCATGTGTACAAAACTCTTAGATACAAATGTTTACATTAAGACCTCTTTCACATCAGGACGTTGCGTTTTAGGGGACGTTAAGGTCGCATATCGTGCCCCTAACGCAACTCCTAGTGGTGTTGAAGGTGGACACCAGATTGAGCCACGTTATGGGGCTCTTGGTGCGCCTTTTTTGTTCTATAGTCTGCGAAGACGACGTGATCAGAACATTCCGCATCACGTGGTCCCGCCAGCCAATAAGCGGCCGCTCCAGGAAGTAAACACTGCAGTGCAGTGAATATTAATTAGCTATGTGGCTAAACACAACAGCGGACTCCCCCCTCCTCCTCTCCTGCATTAATAAAACGAAAAATCCCCCATTACTGAGCATGTGTAAACAGTCTAACCACGTATAATGCACAGCACGCTGCACTTTCATATAACGTGCAGCGTTACAATATAACGCAATGTGGGCACTGTGAACAGCCCATTGATTTTTCATTACTGTGAGTTGGGCTGCGTTACAGGCTGCTCTAACGTGCGCCTGTAACGTCCCACTCTAAAAGCAGCCTAAAAGGTGATAGAAGGAATGTGGTTGGTTCTGCTACTGCTGCTGAGTGTAGTGAATCAACAAGCAGGAAATGGGCGTATCTGGGGAATGTCAAAGACACACAGTGCAGGTGTGTTGGCTATTAGATATCTATGCTTCAGAGGGAAACATACAAATACATTTTATTTTAAAGAAAGACATCCAAAGTTCAGGTATACTTTAAAAAGATATTCTATAGAATGTATTTTTTTTCGTGTCCTTGATATATTTCAAAGGATTCCCTTCCATACGCCTTGTTCAAGAACCTGTCTTTTAGACATACGTTTGTAAGCATGTGCCATAGCGCATAAAATCTAGAGCAACCTATACTGTATACACCAGCTTCAAAGGGAGTAGTAAAGTTGATTTGCGGCAGTGAGCACGATTATCTGCCGTACATCTACATTACAAGGCAGCGCCTGTGGCCAAAAGCGATTCATCCAGACAAAAAATATTGTTATCTTAATATAAATCCTTATGTTTCTTTTTTTTCTCCTTTTCCTTTATGCCTTTGTTCCTAAGTGTACATAGCTGGAGAAAAATGGATATTCTAAAACAAATGTTCTGGACTGGCTTTTTTTTACCTTCCTATAAGCATTAGGTCAGCTCTAGAACATCATTTTCATTTATTATTGCCTGGTAAGGGCTGCACAAAGGATAACGCAATTCCAATTACTTTGTGGTTATGCCGCCGCATGGCTGGTGTGTTCATTCTCAACGCCGCTTTCTGCCTAAAAATTACTCCTGTATAATTAACATCTCTTTGTTGTTGTGTAGCCGGAACCAATCAAGCATTGCTGCTTGTTGAAAACAACACTCGTAAATTCCGAAATAAACAATTAAAATGAAAAATCCCAACTTCTTCCCATTGTTTTTTAAAGTGGACCTGAACTCTTGCACAGGACAGAAGGAAAACGTAGTAGAGAAACACACTATGTATGTATTTAGAGAGTTTAGCCTGTCCAATCCTCCCTTATCTGTGTCCAAGCACAAGTTGTAATTTGAACTTACCTTTATCAGCTGACTGCCATGGCATAGAAATTAGTTTGTAAACACAGGATGTTAACAATATGTCTGCTTACATGAAAGCAGGAAGTAGAAGCACTGCAGATTTATTGCAGGATTTGTATCCGCTGTAACAAAGAAATGTCTTTCTTTAAAGGTTATTATGCTGTTGCATTATATCTTATAGAGCAGAGAGGACGTTTTGAGTTCTGGTCCGCTTTAACTTAAAGAGAAACTCCGACCAAGAATTGAACTTAATCCCAATCAGTAGCTGATACTCCCTTTTACATGAGAAATCTATTCCTTTTCACAAACAGACCATCAGGGGGCGCTGTATGACTGATATTGTGGTGAAACCCCTCCCACAAGAAGCTCTGAGTACCGAGGTACTTCTGGCAGTTTCCTGTCTGTGAACCTTGTTGCATTGTGGGAAATAGCTGTTTACTCCTGTTTCCAACTGCCAAAACAGCATGCAGCAGCTACATCACTTGCCAGCAGTAAAAATTTCACCATGTGATAAATGTCAGAATGTAAATCAGGGATTTAAAAGATTTTACAATAGGCAAACACTGACTAAATCATTTATACAGAATTATTGTAAAAATGAAGCACTTTTTTATTACATTATTTTCACTGGAGTTCCTCTTTAAAGGGATACTGTAGGGGGGTCGGGGGAAAATGAGTTGAACTTACCCGGGGCTTCTAACGGTCCCCCGCAGACATCCTGTGCCCGCGCAGCCAGTCACCGATGCTCCGGCCCCGCCTCCGGTTCAATTCTGGAATTTCTGACTTTAAAGTCAGAAAACCACTGCGCCTGCGTTGCCATGTCCTCGATCCCGCTGATGTCATCAAGAGCGCACAGCGCAGGCCCAGTATGGTCTGTACCTGCGCTGTACGCTCCTGGTGACATCAGCGGGAGCGAGGACACGGGCGTGCAGGCGCAGTGGTTTTCTGACTTTAAAGTCAGAAATTCCAGAAGTGAACTGGAGGCGGGGCCGGAGCATCGGTGAGTGGCTGCGCCAACACAGGATGTCTGCGGGGGACCATTAGAAGGCCCAGGTAAGTTCAGCTCATTTTCCCCCGACCCCCCTACAGTATCCCTTTAAGTGATTTATTTTCCTGTGTAAATCGAGAAGACCTTTTACAGGTCCTCTTTTCCTGCTGTAAATGTTTAACCAGCTGCATTGATATTGTACTGCGTGAATGGCAGTTTGGTCTGTTTGGTTCCCTCATTCCCAGAATCCTCTTGGTGCCTACTGTCAGCACATTCTTAGAGGTTGCTGATGAAAACCGTTATCCTCTGCTTGGTGATAACGTGATGTGTGCACAGATGGCCAGGAATTTCTTCAATGTTTTATTTATTTTTTTGTAGCAAGTGTTCAAATATCAGAAGTACACAGACGGGAAAAACCTGAGATACAGTTGAGCGATGGCTTGTGAAGCAGATACCAAATTTGAAGGTAAACTTTAAACTTGGGAAACTGATAAGGAGCGCAGTCACAGGGGGCCGAGTCTGTAGCTATCACAAGGATAGCCAAGCGATTTAGTTGTGGCTGGAAGGATTTTTCTTTCATAACCCACCTGCTCGCTAATTAAATCTATTCCCTTCCAGCTCAGAGCTGGACTCTTTTAAGTTCAGAGTTTAAAAAAACTGATGGCTACTTTTTAAAAACTTAAAGTGGAACTAAACCCAGAACTTTCTCTCTGCTCTAAAAAAATAGCCACAGCATGATAATCTTTGTGGGGAAAAAAAAATCTACATTACAATTAATAGAAATTCGAAAAAACCCTATATTTTTACTTGGGTTTGCTTCTGAAAAAGGCACTGAAAGGGTTATAACTCAATGTTTACTACATGGCTTGCTGCCTAGGTAGAGCGCTCCTGCAATCTATTCACAGTTGCTGATAAAAACAAATTAGACAGGTTTAATTTCTTTAGCAACTCTTTATTCCACATTTAGGTACATGTGGAATAATGACTTCGCATAGTGTGCTGTGCGAGAGTTTGAGTCTGCTTTACAGAGCAATTGTAGTGAAACTAACATAATTTTTACAATATTCACTTATAAGTTATTTAGTCAGTGTTCGCACACTGTAAAATCTTTTCTTTTCCTGATTAACATTCTAAAATGTATCACTGGTGCAGACATATTTAGCTCTGCCAGGTGATCTGTACAGAATGTTTGTTACTGAGAGTTCTATGCACAGAGGGAGGTACTGCTTGCTTGGCAGTTGGAAAAAGCCGTTATTTATTTCCCACAATGCAACGAGGTTCACAAACATCAAACTATCAGGACCATGGTCAGGACATCACATGGTGGGAGGGATTTCACCACAGTATTTACAATACAGACCATCCTGACAATCTGTTTGAGAATAGGTAAAGATTACTCATGGGAAAGGGGGTATCAGCTACTGATTGGATTGAAGTCCAATCCTTGGTTAACGTTGCCATTTAAAGCACACCTGAACCGATCTAATACGTTGCAAACTACATAAACTGGTTTGTTTCCACCTGGGTCCCTCCATTCCCTCGGCACGTTTCTCTTCTTCTGACACATGACTTGACCTGAAAGCACCTTTGTTGGTGTATAGTGAGCAACCGGACTGGGAATTTGCAGTTCTCTTCCCAGCATGCTCCCTGAAAACAAGTGCTCAGGCGCAAGCATTTGCTATCTTTGCGCATGCGTGGTGCATGCCCAGCTTAGATGCACTCGCTCCTGTGCACTGGGTATCTATGGCTGGTGAGCTTGTGCATCCCAGATCATAGGAACATGTAAATGGACCTGGGTAAAAGGAAAAGTACACATCCGCTGATGTGTCCGAAGATAAAGAGTATAAACCAGTGTATACCGGTATAGTTAGCATCTTTTTAGATCAGTTCGGGTGTGCTTTATGCACAGTTGCAAAGCTCAGAGTACCCAAATGTGAGTCGAAATAGATTTCTGCTACTAATTATCCTGTTTCAAAAATGTAATCACATGATCTGGAGCAGAAGTTAAAGAGGAACTTTAGCCAAAGACTGAATGTCATCCCAATCATTAGCTGATACCACCTTTCCCCTGAGAAAAAAATCTTTACCTTTTCTCGGATAGTCGGGGAGGAGGGGGTATGTTTGATAGTGGTGAAACCCCTCCCACCGTTTGATGTCATGACCATGGTCCTGAGAGTTTGCTGTATGTGAAACTCATTGCATCGTGGGAAAGAACAGCTTTTTCCAGCTGACAAGCAACCAGCATCTCCCTCTGTGTATGGAACTCTAAGTAACGAACATTCCATACAGATCACCTGGCAAGACGAAAGATGGCTCTGCTAGTGATATATGTCAGAATGTAAATCAGGGAGAGGAAAGATTTTATATTGGGCAAACACTGACTAAGTCATCTATAAATAAATATAAACAATAAGCAATTTTTTTTATGTTATTTTCACTACAGTTCCTCTTTAAGGAATTCTACCAAATAAATGTCTGTGCACACTACCCCTCTACACTGCATGGAACTCTTATTTCAGTATCATACCTTATTCACATGTGCATATATTAGCAGACGCTATTGCAGTATCTCCTAGCAGACAATGTTAAACAGAAGTGTCTGCTACACTTATACACAAGCCCCAGGGAACTAGTCAGACAGCTTTAAAAAAAACTTCTGCAGCTGATAACTTTATAAAGGCTAAATGTAAAAAAAAAAAGTAGACAATTGCAAATGTTATTGTGATGCATAGGAGGAAAATAGCAACTTTCTGGTGTCAATTTACACCTGTGAAAAGAGTAGGGACAGTTTCATAAGGCTCGGTTCACATCTGCGTTTTTTTACGGAGCGTAACCGGAATGTATACTGTACAAACGGAACGGATGTGAAAAGATCCAATGTTAACCTATTGGACCGTTCACGTGCGTCCGTTGGTACGGATACCTAAAAAATGCAGCAGGCCCTAATTTTCCGGACCGTTCTTCCCAGCGGAACGGAACCGGACAAAAAAATGCTTTTGCATTGGGGCAATGGAGAACGGAACGTTTATTCACACTAGTGAAGAAACGGACCATTCCACTGGAGATGGGGGATGTGGTGACGCGAACCTGATCGGCGGGAGGGTGCAGCAGCTGGGCGGGTGAGTGAGCGAGGGTAACTGGGCCTTAAATAAATACCTAAAGGCCGGCAGTAGAGGCTTCCGCCTTCTTCCGCGTCATGTGACTACATGATGTGTCATGTGACTAGTCAGGAAGCCTCTGCCGCTGCCATTAGGTATGTATTTGCTGGCAAACGGAATGAAAACCGATCCGATCCATTGGTTATCAGATCAGTTTTCATTAGTCAGTTTCCATCCGGATCCGGTGAAGCAGAGAACGGATCCACTCACCAGATCGATTTGGCTTATATTTTCTAATGTAAACTGGCCCTAACAGATTTTTTAAGCCGAGATCAGCACACACTGTGGCTTGTTTACTATCAGCATTAGCAAAGTGTGACAGTGTATACTGTACATATTAGAGGTGACAACCCTGGATGGAAAGAGGTAAAATAAATAACTACACTGCATTATTGATCAGGGATTTATTTAAAAAGTAAATGTGCGTGTAAGTAAATTTACACTTTTAAAGCAGATCCGAACTCAGAACTTCCTCTCTGCTTTAACCTGCCTGGCGTTCTATTAACCACTTAACCACTGAGGGGTTTTACCCCCTGACCACCAGAGCAATTTTCACCTTTCAGCGCTTCTTCCATTCATTCGTCTATAACTTTATTATTACTTATCGCAATGAAATGAACTATATCTTGTTTTTTCCGCCACCAATTAGGCTTTCTTTAGGTGGGACATTATGCCAACAATTATTTTTTTCTTAATGTGTTTTAATGGGAAAATAGGAAAAATGTGGGGAAAAACTTATTATTTTTCATTTTTTGGCAATTATAGTTTTTAAATAATGCATGCTACTGTAATTAAAATCCATGAAATGTATTTGCCCTTTTGTCCCGGTTATAAAACCATTTAAATTATGTCCCTATCACAATGTTTGGCGCCAATATTTTATTTGGAAATAAAGGTGCATTTTTTTCATTTTTGCGTCCATCCCTAATTACAAGCCCATAGTTTATAAAGTAACAGTGTTATACCCTCTTGACATAAATATTTAAAAAGTTCAGTCCCTAAGGTAACTATTTATGTATTTTTTTTAATTGTAAATTTTTTAATTTTTTTTTTATTACAAAAAAAAAAAAAAAATGGGGGGTGCGGGAGGTAATGAGTTAATTTTATGTGTAAAAGTCATTTATTTGTATGTGAAAAATGTGTAGGGTGTAGTTTACTATTTAGCCACAAGATGGCCACAGTAACTTTTTGTTTTAATGCGACCTCCAAGCTTCCTTCCGGAAGCTTGGAGGAAGAATAAGGAGGCTGGACACGTGAGTTTTTTCTCACAATGATCGCGCTGCCCATAGGAGAGCAGCGGATCATTGCGGGGCTTAGATCAACGAACGGGAATGGATTTTCCCGTTCATTGATCTCTGGGCGAGCGGGCGGCGGCGTGTTTACTAGCGGCGGGCGGCGTGTTTACGAGCGGGAGCGCGGGCAGCGTCGGGAACACGGAAGGTACGTATTTCTCCGTCCCTGGTTGTTAAAGGATGGAAAAAGGGGCGGAGAAATACGTACGCGCGGGGGTAAAGTGGTTAAGATCGCCAGGGAGGCTGCGGGAGGGTTTTTTTTTTTAATAAAAAAAAAACTATTTCATGCAGCCAACTGAAAGTTGTCTGCATGAAAGCCCACTAGAGGGCGCTCCGGAGGCGTTCTTCCGATCGCCTCCGGCGGCCAGAAGTAACACAGAAGGCCGCAATGAGCGGCCTTTCGTGTTTCGCTTACCTCGTCGCCATGGCGACGAGCGGAGTGACGTCATGGACGTCAGCCGACGTCCTGACGTCAGCCGCCTCCGATCCAGCCCTTAGCACTGGCCGGAACTTTTTGTTCCGGCTACGTTGGGCTCAGGCGGCTGGGGGGACCCTCTTTCGCCGCTGCATGCGGCGGATCGCCGCACTGCAGCGGCGATCAGGCAGCACACGCGGCTGGCAAAGTGCCGGCTGCGTGTGCTGCTTTTTATTTGAGCCAAATCGGCCCAGCAGGGCCTGAGCGGCAGGCTCCGGCGGTACTGGACGAGCTGAGCTCGTCCAGACCGCTCAGCAGGTTAAAAGATAAGCAGCAGCTAATAACCTTTACAGAAAACATTTCTGATACAAATCCTGTAATAAATCTGCAGTGTGTCTACTTCCTGCTTTCACTGAGGCAGACATGGGGTTAACTGCCTGCGTTTCCAAAATGAACTGCTCTGCCGAGGCAGCGAGCTGACACAGCTGAGATCAAATTCCAGTTGTGTTTAGTCACAGATGAAAGGAAATTAGACTGGCTAAACTCTCTAAATACAAACAGGGTACAGTTCTGTAAGTTATCTTTCTGTCCTGTGCAAGAGTTCAGGTCCACTTTAAGGGAACCAAGTAAGAGGAATATGGAGGCTGCCATCTTCATTGTCTAATAAACTATGGCAGTTGCCTGACTTCAGTGCTGATGCTCTGCCTCTGGTCTAATACATTAAGTCACTGGTCCCGAATGAGAAGGCGGGTCTATTTCTCATGCTTCTTGCAGGTGTGTGACTCAAGAACACCTGAAGCTTAAAGCTCTGCATGACAGCCAGGCAACTGGCGTTGTTTAAATGGAAATGAAGATGGCTGCCTCCAAGCCTCCATATTCCCTTTAGGTTAAATTTGTATCTCCAGTTGCAGAAATAAAATGTCATCCTATTGGGTAGCAGGGGAGAGAAGGGAGTGGTTTCCAAGACAGGCTGCATCTGAATGAGTAACAGCATAGGTGTGCAGAGCCTAATTTATAGGCAGGATACACATCTTGCATTCAAACCAGATGCACCATATTAGCATTAATGGAGGATGTTAGCTTCTATAGTCAGTTTGCATGCCAGAGTGCCCCATACTGGACCCTTCTGCCGCAATGAGGCCATCCTTCTGGAAGGGACCCTAACCTCTAACTAAATGACCAAATAAGCATGGTTTACACATTTTGTTTAAAACAAAAGGGAGAGATGGCAGCACAGTCTTAAAACCAGGCCACATCTGAAATGACTACCAACAGAGGCGTGCAGAGCCCCCTAGAGGCAAATACACACCTTGTATTCAAAACAGATGCTACACTATGTACTAGAGCCCTAATTTCTGAACAAAAACGGAATGCAAAACTGAAATATCAAATGAGCACCATTAGCCATAAGGTAAACTTACATTTCTTAGCAGAGGAAGCTGATGTTCAATAGACTTTTATCATTTTTATTTGTCATTGTTCCCTTTGAATTGTTATATATTTTAATATTCTGATGTACGGTTTCCTGTAGGAGGGCTCTCACTTTCCTCTTACCTGTCCTGTTTTAACTTTTCTCTAGTTTATTTTTCTGTATTCTCTTCTGAACATTATATCTAGTTCAATCAACTTCACTTACTTCTGATCACCTGTGTCTGATAAATACAGACAATCTTTTTGTGTCAGTGAATAGAGCTGTGATAAACAGAAGTAAACATATAATGAAGAAAAGGAAAGCTGGACAGGGTTTAGATCACTCTCAGGGCTGGGACCCACTAGCGCATTTTTGGCAGCATTTTGGGATCACCGACAATTGCCAGCAATTCTCAAAAACGCTTTGCCAATGAAAGTGAGTGGAGGGGGAACCACTAGTGTGTAATTGTGATTAGGGTGAATCACAATCGCAGGACATGTAGCATTTTGAGTGCGAAGTTTGCGCTCAATGTTAAGGATATAAGCACCTGCAAAACCGCTTTTCACAGTGATTTTTGCAGCGCTTTGGGGGCCTAGTGATTGTGATTGAAATAAAGTTTATAATACTGACCAGTCGTCTGGATAGACACAATAAAATAAATAGATTGGGGTCACACAACCTTCTAAAGTATACCAAAATTCATCTTTATTATTTGCATAGCTACAGCTTTAGCTGGGTGGGCGGAGCTAACGCGGATGCGTGTGACGCAGCAATTCCTCCCACACGTGATCAATGGGATCCCGGGCTGGCGTCTTGCATCTCGCCGGAACACAGCGCTGTGAGGAGGCCGTTTGCTGACCCCAGCGCAAGTCAAGCAGGACTGAGTGGCCACCTAACTAGGACCCGGGATACACCGAGGACCAGTAGCAGACGAGTGGAGGGGTGAGACCAACCAATGCTGCCAGGCTATATGCGGCGGCAGATGAACTGTGCATAACGAATGGAATTTTATCTTGCTGGATCTATAGTGCATCAGAAACCATTATTTTGACACAGGGGGCCCCCAATATCTGTACTAGCTTTGGCACAAGTGTGGAAGGAGGGAGTATGCGCGGATGAGTGTGATGGTGGCATAGTATATTTCCTGGCCAGGAGAAGCTATACCTAATATAAGAGCATCACTATATAGCATATAGCTGTGTATGCTCCGCAATTGGTGTTTTTAAATTGTCTGGGATCTATGTATTGATATCATGGGTATTTATGGGGGATTTTTGTAGCTATGCAAATAATAAAGATGAATTTTGGCATACCTTAGAAGGTTGTGTGACCCCAATCTATTTATTTTATTGTGTCTATGCATATATAGGGGTTTAGCCTTCCCCCATATCCTTGTTTGGGCTACTGTAGCCAGACTGCAACTACAATATAGCTACATTCATTCGTATCAGTCGTCTGGATTTCCTGCTCAAGGAAGAGGTCACCGGCGCTTCTCTGATTGGTCTTAGAGAAGCACTTATGACCTCTTCCTTTAGTGGGTTACGGATGGAAGCCAGACATTTGCCACATCGTAAATATAATAATGCTGATTTAAATAAAAATAAATAACCGTGAATCGCTAATCGTAAGCGCTATACAGGTTACTGTAGAGCGCATCTAAGCATTGGGGAATGACGATCGGAATCTCACTAGGAATCGCTGCACGATTTTAAAGTACTGCAGCGATTCCTAGTGGGTTCCAGGCCTCCGTTTCAGTTTAGATAAGGGGTAATTTTTGAGCAACAAAAAAGGCTGCCTGAGTCATGTTGTGTAGTGTATGTGGACAGCATCATCAGTTCAATTCTTTTAGTAGTTGAATTCTTCCACGTTCTCTTGAGTTGTTTTTCTTTAAAAATGTCTATGGGCGGCTTACATTTTTCCCTTCTAATGGTATGGACTCATTGCTAGACAATCTTCCATCTACTAGCGCAAATGTCAAGAAAATTTGTAGACCTCTCTATTTCCCACTAAATTGTATAAAATTATGAGTTTGTCACGGCTGTCACAATAGTTTCTATTTTACAGCTAAATTGCTAGCTTGGGATATTTGCACTAAATGACACGGGAGGTAGGAGAGACATCTACAGTCTTTGTAGTAAAGGATTCTACTTAGCCTCTCCATTGACAGATATATATTCTTGGCAATTAAGAGGCATTCAGCCCTTGCACAAGTAAGGTGTATATGATTTGAGTGCATTACCATCATAGACCAGGAATGTATCAGTTGCTTTCATCTGCTCATCCTGTCAATTCAAGTGAGATTCAGTGCACTGAAATAAACGCATCAAGATAACCCACACCCCTTGCATTATTCCCATTCCCTTATAACATATACTGGGAAATATTGCTTGCAGATAGCTGAATGTTGATTCAAAGGTGATGATGACATGACTGCTGTAGGCTCATTCTGCCTGGTGCTCTCTCTAGTTAAGCAGAAGAGGTATTGTGCTATAAAGCAGCAACACTATCAGCAGAAAGGGCAAAAGGGGTGTGACGTACAATACTTTAAAAAAAAAACAAAAGTTTGCTTTCTTAAAACAGAAAGAATTTGCGATAATTCAGGTTGGAGTGAGCTTGAGATGTCTCCCAGTGCATCACTGCTGAATATATGCAAATTAACCATTGTTACCCTTAGAAGCTAAACACACCTCCAGAACCGCTGGAATGCAATGATGTGTCAGCTTGTTAATTTGTACAGAGCCAAAATAAACCAACATGCATACAGACTGTTTCGAATTGTTTGATCCTCATCAGTGCATGGCATGGATTAATTTGGCTCTATGGAGTAAGGCTTGTAACACCGAGAGGTACAGACTAACCAGCAAGCTCATGGTGACCCAGAACTCATTGGAGTGTGTAAGGGACTACAATGGTCCTAAAAGCCCCCTTACTAAGATGTTAAGAAAAACAAACGTTTGCTTTCTTAAAACAGAAAGAATTTGCGATAATTCAGGTTGGAGTGAGCTTGAGATGTCTCCTAGTGCAACACTGCTGAATATATGCAAATTAACCATTGTTACCTTTAGAAGCTAAACACACCTCTGAAACTCAGCATGTCTTCTTTGCTCTGAAAGATTCTTTAAAGCAACCAGAAAACCCCACTGGTAGCAGAACAGCATTCAAACAGTTAAACACAGCACTTTCTTCTTCAGTGGGAAGCTAAGCTCCGTTGCCAAGCTTAAGGAATTGATACAGTAATAGCTGATAAGAAAATAAAACAAGATAATGCAAACACTGCTAGCAGTGTCTTAGCTAAATACAAGCCAAAGTGTACACAGGAGAAGACACATTCTCACTGGATACATTGTAATTTATAAATACAGCAGCTATCCAGTACATTACAGTGGCAGCTTTCAGAGCAGGTAAACTGTACTTTGGGAACTTGTCACTTGTAAATAGACAATAATACTTGTGCACAACAGCACATATAACTGTAAACGTAATACAAAGTAGGAAAACATGTTTTGCTGAATGTTATGTCAGAGCCCAATCCCACTTAAATTAAGAAATAGATTTAAAGGTCAGATGACTTCTTCAAACTATTTGGAATGTAGTAAGTTCTTCGGTAAGTTAGTTGCAGTGTAAGTTAGTTGAACCAAGGAAACAAATATATATTCTCTGAGATTTGGTGCTTTAAAGAGATTCACTGAGATTAGGTACATTGCAGTTTATTCTTCTCGGTATACAAATCAGTGTATTGGGATGGCAAGAACATATACATAATTGGGGAGAGACAACTGTACCTCTATTTTGTTTTCCTGATCATTGCCTAGGTATTAAGCTTCCCATTTGAGGAAAACAAACCCCGTAAATCTCTAAAAAAAAACAATTTTTGATTGAATTTATTGGTGATTATTAGGAATGAGCAAGAAAAATTGTAACTTTGATCTTGTGGCAAATAAGGCCTTTCTCACTTTGCAGAAGTTATGCCCAGTGAATTCTCATTCAAGTCCCTTTTGGCACCAAACGAGCATGGGCCAAACCATGGGCGATACGGGGGATTCCATAAAAAGATACAAAATGTATGTTCATAGGTTTTACAGTTTGCATTGGCTCCTGGCTGGTCCGGTATTGGTTAGATGTTTCAGATCTCCATGAAAGTCCAAGGTTCTATAGAGATATTTGCCCTGATGAGTAGGTTTATGATTGTTTATATTAAAGTGCATCTACCTTCAAGTATTTTATGAGGTATCCATTACGGATGCTCATTTGGAATTTGTGGAATTGACATTTTCACATCTCTGATCTGTAATTTGCATTTTTGATCGGAAAATGGAAATTGGAATTAGGCGTAAATCCTCATTTTAGCCCAATCACTGAACTCGGAAGCATTGGACCAGTCTGCGGTAATCCGATTTTTGTGGAAAAATTCAGCATTATCTGTCATTTTAGACCAATCACCAATTTTGCCGTTTTTGCGATTTCCGATTTTCTGGGTGTGTTTTTGCAAATTTTTGCATTCTCTGACGCAAAAATAAAATACTTCTTGGAAAATCGAAAAATTGGGGAAACGGAAATCGGAAACTGGTATTGGCGGAAATTGGAATTCCAGCACAATCGAAAATGAGCATTTCTGACTGTCCCTAGTATCCATGTTGGACCATTCATTTAACGCGTTCACCCGTTGTTTAATGCACTGGCATTCTTCTCCGCTAATTAAAAAGCTGTGCTATTGGAATCCTCTACAGTCCGATGCGGCTCACATTTGTATTCACCGCGGCAAAGTTTCATCAGCGATGCTTTGTTACTGTCAAGTTGAGTCCTCCTGCGTGTGGTCTCTGTTGCAGCTTGTGTATCATGTCACCCCACCATTGTGCAGCCATTCTCAGTCTACGTCTCTATTTTTCTAATTTCTCTGATATCGCACATTATAAATTCAAATTAGGCAGCGTTGTCCGTGATGTTTTCTCCCAGTTTCCTTTCTAAACTTGCAGTTTTGACAAACACTGGATATTTATAACTTAATTGGTGCGCGGGCTCATGTGAAAATCCCATTTTAATGAGTTACTTTGCCTTCAAGAATAATGAAATTGCATTTATGGTTCAATAAGTGAGTCGGAGACATAACAAGCCTTGGCAGCTTTTTTTTTTTTTTCATGTATTAATATTATAATTTTGCCTTAATGTGCAAAATGCAGATCCTGGTTAAAAATAAGTGCTTGTTAACCCTTGCTCTACCGCAGGGGTGTCATCGTAATTTGCGGCAATTACGAGGAGGATCTCCTGTTTAGCAAAGGGAGGAGGTCCAAGAGGCTGGTTCATCTATTATTGCACATTGTAAGTGGATTTTAACACGTGTGGCTTATGTGCAGCGCCTCAAACGAAGAAGAAATGGATAAATTATTATTGTGCATGTGTTGAAGTCTTCGGGCTTAAATCGAAAAAATATACCACTTAAAAGCTTAGCAATAAGAGCACTCAAATAATAACTTTATGTGTGAAAAAGAGCTGTAACTGTAATGATTGTAGACCGTGCAACCACAAGGGGCCAAGGGGGACTACTTTGCCTTTTTCCAATAGAGGGTTCCAGTCTACAGGTGAGGTGCTGCTGTGGTCAGGCTTGCTATTTGTGGATAAGGTTATGGTGGACACACATATTGTAGTTTGGGGTAATCATGGAGGTCACAGCTGTTATCGGATGCCTGATAGTCTCCTCCGGCCTTGTGGATGGAGTCACTAATTGGGAAGTGAGGAACTGGTGTAAATGTTGGGAGGCCCCATGAAAGTTTCTGGGAGGCTCCACGATTGATAGTTGCACCTATTATGTGAAATCCTGCTTCTGTAGAGAAAACACTTAAATCAGGGGTGGAGGTGTCCAATGCATAAAAGATAAACTGTTAAAGCGGACCCAAACCAAACATTTTTTTTAATTCAAAATATTTAGTTGCACCACTCTGACACATACAAAGATAAATAAACACTCCTTCAAGCCTATGAGCATTTCAGTGCATGCTTTTCACCCTCCTCTTTGCATAACTAGGGTTATACTGGTGGCAGCCATTAGCAATTCCTCCTTTGCTGAACTCCATCTACTCCACCAGTTTGCCAGATTATTTGCCGGCAATATGAAAGGAAGGGAGGGGTTTCTCCAATAAATGTCAAATATTTTATGTTTGTCATCATGCAGCTGAAAAAAGGGTACTATTTATTTTTTTAATTTAGAAAATAGATTTTATTTCTGAAATCTTGTATTTTTAGTTTGGGTCCACTTTAATTTTATAAACAGAGAGGTCTTACCTCTCTTAAAGAATTTGGACCAGTTCATTGAAAAAAGGTATTTTATTAGAGCACATAAAATTGACAACGCGTTTTGCGGATGCTTGCCCGCATCCTCAAGTCAGTGCAAAAACAGGTGACGTAACTGCTATGGTTGTGTAGCAAGCATGAACACCACAACATAGGCACCTGTTTTTTCACTAACCTGAGGAAGCGGGCAAGCATCTAGGAAACACATTGACAATTGTATGTGCTCTAATAAAACACCTTTTTATAATAAACTGGTCCAAATTCTTTGAGAGGTAAGATTTCCCCTCTGTTTTTAAGATCAACAGCTTATTAGCCTATCTTTTATGTATTGGGGCCTCCAACCCTGTTTCAAGATTGTTGTGTCTTTGTTCAGTAGCTCTATCTAAAAAGAGTACTTCCTGTCCCTGAACTGGAGAAGGTGGGGTTGGAATCATGGTTATGTTGGTCACTTTGTGTTGGGGATGTTCCACCATCACATCTTCTCACAACCCCACCAAGACCTTAAGGCACAGAGACACTTTCTTCCCCACGGTGAGACTTTGAACTCTTTACAAACCCCTCGGCCCCCCCCCCCCCACTCAGGGAAGCACCTCCCTAGTCTGCCGCACCACATGTTACGAGTTGTGCTATTCTACTACTCTTTGGTTCTTGCTTTCTTTTGCAACGTCACTGTATCTGTTGATGAGTTATTACCATTTTTTTTTGCACTGTTTATGTTTTTTTGCTGCTGCTGTAACTTTCTGCACTTTTCTACTGCCGGTGTCTGTGAAAACAAGTGCTCAGGGTGCCCCGTGCTGCTAAAACCAATTCTGGGCATGACCTAAATCATGCTTGGTGAAATAAAAAGGATTCTAAATCTGATTCTGATTCTGAACCCTTGTCCTAAACTAAGGAAAGCACTTGGGCACATTGTAGTTGTCATCACTTCTTTTTTTTTTTTTTTTTGAGTGATAAAAAACACAGGAAGAAGAAAAAAAAGAAAGAACCATAATTGATGCTCCCATTGAATTGGTAATTTAGGTTGTACAAGTGTAGGAAAAAAAAGGAACATGAAGCTAAAACACACAGTTAAAACCTAATTGAAGTGCCAAATATTTCAAGCAAAATGCTTCATTAAAACATAATAAAATGTGATGTACGTACCGGAATTATCCTAAAGCTACTAATTTTCCCCAAATTAAAATGGCATTTGTATACATTTAGTAAAGTCTGAACTTTTTTTTCATAGCTGTGTATTTAAACACTCGCACACTGTTTTTGTTTTTTGTTTGATGTTAGACAATGGTCTTATTTTTTGAATGCAGGATGTTAGCAGGGAGTAAAGAAGCTGATGAATAGGAATAATGGTAAGGGAAAATAAAAGCAACAATAATTCTTAACTATAACAATCATAATAAATCATAGCTCAGCGGGGCTTGCGCAATCCATGTAAACTGTAGCACTACAGCGGCGGTGAAAAAAATGCTTCGTACTTTCAAATAAAACTTTGTTTTTCTATTCTCTGATGACGGGAAAAGAGAAATAAACAAACCTTGAAAGACTTATTATGTTTTTTTTTTTTCCCGTGATATAAATCACTTTATATATGCAAAAGGTTATGTGTGGGTGACTGATATATACACTGCAACAACATCATTGCAGTTTATTATGATAAAGAATGCATATGGTACATCTAGGTTGTGGGTAGTTGTGGAGCGTCTCCTGGCCTGCAGGCGGGTATAGTATCATACCCTAAAAGGCGAGGAAGGCTAAGGAGAAACTCCAGACTAAGAATAAATTGAGAAAATCCTTGGGCTAATTATAACATTAAACCTGTGCCAAAAGCACGTACACACGCATGATCAAAATCGCCTGAGGTGGCCGGTAAAGATCGCCGCAGCCGGCGTGTGCAAAGATGCTCCCAACGAGTGACCCTCGCTCTGCCAGTGATCCGCCAAACAGATCAACTTAGCCGAGCAACGGCTGATTCCTTTGTTCATGCCGCTCCCCCACCGTGTCACATCATGTTTATGCTGCTCCGTCAACCCTCTGCCCAATGATGGTCCGGCGATGTCGCTTGAGGATCAGCTCCCGATCCGCCACGGGTGACATTAGTTATCAGTGTGTATGAACCTTAAAATATACAATGTATTCAATTTATTTTAGTATGCATTTTTATTGTATACTTGATATACCCCCATATAAGCCGAGGTACCCATTTTCCCCTCATAAACCAGGAGAAAGGGATTGACTCATGTATAAGCCCTCTGCAGTATAGCCCCCTCCACAGTAGCCAGATGTGCCCTCAGTACAAGTCAGCCCCCCTCCCCAGAGCCAATTGTGCCCCAAGGATGGTACAGCTGTGTCTCAAGATGGCACTATATGGCATCACAAATGTGAGAAACAGCGAATCCCTGATCATTGCACCGCTGACACATTGCTTGCACACTCCGCTCCACAAGCCAGGAGACACAGGTAGTCTTGAGCAGCGCACTCTACACACCATGTTGGAGGGTATGGGGGGCACAGACACAGCAGGTAACAAGCTGGCAAGAGCAGGATCCACTATTGCAAGATCCTTACACTTTTCTGCCAGTAATAAAACCTGCTGCACCATCCGTTCTGCTGCGCTAACTCGCATATAAGCCGATTGGTTAACTAATCAGCACATTTTTTTGTGTTGAAAAATTAGGGTTATACATGAGTATATAAGGTAATTTACTGTAGCTAGATTCAGCAGGCTCCATAGTACAGTTTGCCTTTTTTTAAATAGGAGTAAATAACATGTCATAGCCTCCAGCCAAGAATGGCCCTACCAAAAGACAAGCTGAGGCACAAGTTTAAGCAAATTTTAGCAATCAAAAAAAAAAAAAAAAAAAAAAGGAGAGAGAGGATAAAGTACCAGGTGCAACAAATGATTGTTGCTGCTCTCCTTCCTGCAAAACTTTGCTTCTCCACCTTCAACATTCTTAACCCAGCTCCCTACAGTGACATGAGATGTAGCAGGAAGGGGGGGCATTCTGCTCTCACTAAAGCCACACCCCCTAATTGGGGGAAGAGAAAGTGTTCAGTAACTACAAGTCTGCAGTGAGAAGACCAGCAACAGTTATCTGCTGTAGGAGATGCTTTCCATTCTCTGATTGCAATATAACATACAATGCTGATAAAGTCAGTCACGGAAAAAAGGTCTTGAATCGAGGCAGAAAATTATATTTATTATCCAACAGCTGATGAAATTCCAAATCTTTTAGAAGATGAGCCATTTCTCATGCAATGTATTTCACCTCCATATCCAGCATTCTGCTTGGAGTACAGCTTTTAGGTCTAATGTTAAGGTATGCTTTTGATGCCAGGATATTAAAGATTTTTTCTTTCCAGGAGTTACTGAGCATTAAAGAAAAGCAGACCTGCCTTAGACGTATTCTTTGAAGTTGTCTATTTTGTCTTTTGTTGGGCAGTTAGTACTCCTGAGAAGGATTAGGAAGTCAAATCAGTCTCACCGCTTTCACCTCAAAACTGTCAGATGTAAACTCACTAATCTGAGTTTTGGACTTTTTTTTATATATTCCTAAAATTCTGTTCTGTACACAGAGGTGGAATTTGAGCTTTAGCGCTAGCCTTATTAAAATACAGACTTTAGAGATGAGAGTCTTTCTTTGTATGCCTTATGACTAACAATCGTGGCCTTTCTTTCAGTAGAACGAACGCTCAGTGAGAATATATTCTGTTACAGATGTGAAGGTTAACATTCTGCATAATAGCGAGCGTCACGCTGTGGAGAGTGGCTCGGCGATATTGATTCAATATAGTGATTATGTCAAATAAACATGCTCTCAATTTATTCCATTTTAAGGCTTTTGTCATTTAACTTACTCGCTGAAGCATAGAGCCAGGGAGTTAGGAACAGGTAAGGGTTGGGCAAGTGTTACCAGTTAGATAAATGGCTCAAATTAGCTTAAGGCTCATACCCACGTTCAACTTAATGCTCAACCAAGAGCACAACATGACCAACCACACATGACAAGTACGTACACACACGCCAACCAACTAAAAAGTCAACTCACTTAAATACTATGCATGCAAGCTAAATGGCAAACTGCACAACATGTCCACATTCAAAAACAACAAAGTTGTTCAAAAGACTTGTACACATGTTCCAACCTGCATGATAGTTGGGCAGATTGATTCACCAGTTGGATCTGGCCAACAACCCAACTTATCTCCCAAAAGAAAAGTTTGGAAGATAGTTGGGCAGATTATTGGTACATTTGTATGAGCCTTTACGGTTCACAATTGGACAGGACAGTTTATTTTAAGGATTGTGAAGGAATTACGTTCAGGGTCTGCATTAGGTGAGAGGTCAAATTAAGGATTTGGCAAGACAAAAGCCCCTGCTGTTGTGTACCAGTGATTCAGTAAGCAATGTTAGGTATGTATCAAATCATCACCTGGTCAGTTGTGCTCTTCATGAACTGAATGATGACAGAATGATGATAGAAGCTGGAGTTTAGCTTTAGAAACTAAACAGCTTGGTTACGATGGCAGTAAAGATAGTGGCAGTGGCGCATGGAGTAATGTTTTTCCATAAAGTTTATCATACTGTGGCTAATCTTTTAGGACAGAAAAGAAGTTCTGAGTTTAGTTCCACTTTAAGAAAAGACCTTCTGCCCAAAAAACATTGTTATAAAATAGTATTGCCTTTTATTTTCTGTTGTCTCCTGTGGCGATTACGTGGGTCATGTCATGGCTGCTGTGTTCTTAGTGACTTTGTACATACATACATGGAAACATTTCTAGTAAATGTTTGATCACCAGTGGGGTTGGATCGCCAGAGATCACTGATCTCTGTGGCTTTAGTAAATCAGGCCCTCTGTGTATTTCATCTTTGTGTTTACTGTAGCTATTTGTATGGAGTTCAGTTTTTAAGTAAACGAGGTTTGCTTCTGAGTGAAAGGTACCTTTTTAATGGCTGTTTTCCAGTAGTTTGTCTGCTGTGATATGCCGAATCCCCTTCCAGTGCAGTACATCACCCTGGTGATATAAGACATGTCATCCATGTTAACCGCGTGAAATGCTAGGACAGCTTGGGAGACTATACATGATCGCTTCCCTGTACATTCCGGCCATTATGTCTCTTTTTATCCCTTTGTGCCGTAATAGAATGGCTGTGTCAAACTTTTGTTCGCCTGTTCAATGGAGTTCTATCATACAGAGCCTATATTCTTACAAAATTCACAGTATGTATTTTTATCTTTCCATAACAGAACTGGCTCTGATTATACAGATTAACCCATTTCTGATTCTGCCCTATGGCCCTGAGAATATACTGTTACTTAATTTCCAAGCATGCAAATGAGTCTCCTCGGTAAATGCCGTAGCCGTATAATGCGAATCAATTTTCAGAGGAAGCCTTGGACTGCTACTTGCCTTTTACACTTCTGGAAATAGGAAGCATTTAAAGGATACAGAAAGATGAAAACAATTTTCCCAAGAAAGTCTCTTTTTAGTCTCCAATGCCTGTAATGGACTCAAGTATTCAGGGCAATTGTATTGGGGTGTAGCCAAGTCTATTAGCTGGACGGCGATGGGGGTAGATTGTTACCATGACCACACATGTGAGATTGGCATTGTTTGATCCAATGCAGATGCATTTACTTCCTGATCTTCTCCGTATCAACTCCTGGCCTAGCACTGCACTTTAACCTCCCCTTCCTGGAACGCCCCCTCCCCCATAAAATTTTACAAACATATAAGATGTGCATCTGTCTCATAAGGAGCGTAACTAGAGGGGAGCAGCCCAGAGTTGTGGGATGGCCCCAACTACTCACCTTACCTTCCTCCAATACAAGGGACCATCTGCCAGATCAGGTGATCTGGTTCATTATGCCCACATTTGTTCTATCACCCTTGTGAGATGGGCCTGAGGCTGTGAAGGGCACCAAGGTGAGGAAAGGGGTGTGAACATTGCGTAGGGCCATCAACATTTTGCTGGGGGACCCATGAATAGTAGTTAAGCCATTGTGTCCCATTGTAAAATGCACTATGTAATATGTACTATTCCTATGTTGTATTCTCAAAGTTTCCTTTTATTTATTTCCAATATGCTCGTTGGAAGTGTACATTTAAAAAAAGTTGTAAATTAAAATGGGCACAGATTTACCAGATAGTCGAATATAAGTAACTTTATTTACCAATGTTCTACTATTTTCATTTACCATTAGTAGAATATTGGTAATTTTATTTATATTCTCCTATTACATACATTTTAAAAATGGCCATTACCCATAACAGCTTCCTGGTCCGCACACTGATAAACTGTAGTATCACCCACTTGAGCCATAGGGAAACATGGACATTACCTCACACATTCAGTTGTAACTGACAGCTGCTGATCTATAACTGACAGCAACTAGTATATTTCCGTTCTGACAAAATATTGTCAGAACTGGAAGGGATCACTGTAAGAAGAAAATGGTGAGCTTCTGAGAGGAACTGACGATGAGGTTAGTATGTAATATTCATTTGCAGCTACATCATGTGTTTATTTTAAATCATTTTCCTCGCTTCAGGTTCCCTTTAAGGGCTGTTTCACAGAGCTCCTCTTATTTCCAGTGTTTTGAAAAGCGCCTGGGCAAGGGGCTACTTCACGCCAAATCTCTATACAATCACTCCAAAATCACACCAAAAACAGTGCAGTTCAACTACATCTTGATTAAAGAGTTATTTAAAGCCCTGTGGTCATATGTAATTTGAGCTGATAAGAAGCTCAAAAAGTGCAATCTTCTTATCACCCGACAATGCTCAGGATTTACCAGCAAATTCAATTGTCGGTTTCACTCGAGTGATTTCTGAGCGTCAAGAGCATAATTCTCTATTCGCCTGGTCAATGCTTCTGTGCCCCGTGTGATGGTGAGCCATAAGTAGCACCATGGCACTCCTGCTTTGCTCTCTTGGAGGATGCACACACACCCAATGTCCTCCACAAGAACCAACAGGCTCTCAACCACTTAACAGATGCTCACGGTGCATGCTAGACTTTGCTGGCATTGTCGCTTCCCAATACCTCCCCTCACTTTGCGTCATGCGATATATACTCTGTGACCACCACAGCTGGTCTCCTCTTCTGCATGTAACACCTTTGATGCTCCGTCTGGGGCTTCTCGGGGACACAGAGTAGTGCTATTAGAGTACTTACAAAGAAATATTGACTGAGCTGGTGGAATAGCTTTAGTAGGGGACAGTGCTTTAATGATGGGCTTTATGGAGGAACGGGAAGGCTCTACGCCACAGGTGTCGAACTTCAGGCCTGGAGGCCCAAATCCATGCCAGTGTTTAGGATGGACTGAGATAGAGAGGAATGTGTTCTACCTGATGGACCACACCTTTCCCGATTCATACCCATCAATTAATTTGAGCTGTGTAAAAGTATAAAATGTGTGAGGACCTCGGCCCTAGAAGGACCGGTTTGCAATCCCTACGCTACACTATTCAGAGCCTACTCTCAACTTGGGTAAGTATCAAACTTGAAGCGAGTTTCCTCACTTCTGGTCTGCTTTAGCTTTAATTGATAGAATAAAGACAGAAAGAAATCTTTGGGTGTGGACTTGTGGTGATGAGGATGTGTGTGTGTGTGGTGTGTGTGGGTGTATTTACACAGATATATAGCAATTTTCTGGTTGCTCCTTGGCATCTCAGTCATTAGAAATGTTGTTTTTTCTTCATACGTTGCTCCATATCCTCTCCTCTGAATAATTCCGTTTGACTCCAGCAGCTTTGAGTTGTTTAATCTACATCTCAGAATTCACATTAATCTAGAATGTGAAATGTTATCTGGAAATAATGTGTTACTATGTTTTACTCCTCTCCAGGTGAATTTGAAGAAACACTTTAGCGGGGACTGTTGAGAATTCATATATAATCTAATGATATTCATTTGCTCAGAAATTTCAGTGCACATTTCCATCCCTTTGGTACGCATGACTGAAAAATACTTCTGACAAGTTTAAAATGATTTGGTCAGTACTGATTAAGAGCTGCATGTGTGAGGCTGTAAGAAGTCATGTTCCAGCACATAGCAGTCCCGAGCCTCAAATGCAATTTGCACCAGTAACAATGTTACTTATTATGTTTCTATTGAATCTTACTTATTTAGGCCAGACTTTGGCATAGATGGTTTGTGTGGGAATTTTTTTCACCTGCATATTATTAGGGGCAAATAATTGAACAGATCAAACATGATTTCATTGAGGGTAGCAAAGAATTTGTAAATTAGATTATGGATGGTCACTTGGATACCGTGGAATTTAAATTTCCTTATTTCTGATCAGAAATCAGTATTTCCAATCGCAATTCCGGAAACGGAAATTGGAATACCACGGAAATCAGATTTATTGCAACTCGTTAATTTTAGCCCAATCACAGAACTCTGAAGCATTGGATCAATCACAGAATGCAGCATTTTTCTGCAAAATTTTAATTGTAGCTCAATCAAAGATTTTCTGTTTTTTTTATTTCCATTTTTCTGATTTTGCTTTTCATTTTGTTGCATTCTCTGATGCAAAACATGACTAATAAAATACCCCTCGAAAAACGGAAATCGGAAAACAGAAAATTGGAAATCAGAATTCAGCATTTCTGACCATGCCTAAGTTAGATTCTGAATTAAGTGCAGGACTTTATTTTGTCCTCTAACGGATCCTTAAAAATGAACAGCAATGGGTGGACTGCTAACAGACCCATTTACTGTATTTACTGTTCATCTGTCATTTAAATATATTTTGTCCTGTTAAAGTTGTGACTACATAAAAAAGTCAACCTACCTTTTGCAACCATAGGTGTAACTAGATGGGAGCAGCCATGCGACTGCAGGGGGGCCCCAGGGGTGTGGGGGCCCGAACTAGTAACCTTCCCTGCCTCCAATGCTCCAGATCAGGCACTTTTGTCTTTTGTGGCTACACTTGTCATGGGTGTGAAGCCACAGTGCCCCTTTAACTAATGCTGCTTACAAACAAAACAATTCAAGTTGACAAGGGCTGCAGCTAACATGTAAAAACTTACCATCCATTAATTACAAAATGTATTGGCAAGAATAATGAGTCAATAATATTACTAAGATGACCTATTCTGATAGCGCAAGGAGACAAAGTCGTACTAGTTCCTTGTAATAGAATACATTGTACAGTTTAAATGCAACACGAAAGTCACCTTCAGATTTTTATTCTCTCATAAGTAATGTATATATTGTGTTTAATATTTCATCAGTTCAAAGTGAGCAATATTGTCACAGCATCTAATGCCTTGCCTGTGTTTCTGTTTTCCTCTAGGTGAGTAAACTGCTGTACAAATGTCATTCCTGAATATCTCATGAGCTTGTGCAGGGCTGGTGAGTAACGCAACAAAAGATTTTCATAATTGCTTGGAATACTTTCAGAAAGTGAACATCGGTGGTTGGAGTTGATGAGTTATTGTGGAAACTTGCCTAAATTCAGTTAACTTTGATAACCTCGATACAATCACTATTTATTTTACACCTTGTTTTTTTTTCTGGTATCTTTTGGTGTTATATATCATCTAGTTAATATTTAAGTAGTTGGCCATCCATGGCATAACCCGCTCTACTATATGATCCTCCTGTCGACTATTTAGCAGAAGGCCATGTGATGCAGGACAATCGTAAGTGGTGGTACTGAGTACTTCCAGCTGTTAGAAGTGGTCATGGTATGCAGATATCTTCTGAGGTCTATAAAAAACATTGAAAAACAGGACAGATACTTCCCTCTTCACATTGGGTGAAAGAGAGATACAATCTGGTGGGATTATCCTTGAAGTGAGTCATCTTCATATATTTTGAGAGTGAGATCTTTGACACACTTCCTGGGTCAGATCATGTTAACATTTTTCTTCTTCATATTCAAGAGAGGTGGTCATGTTTGTTTCTTGATCCTCTGGCTGCATAGTGGAATTATAAAACAAAAATCACCATGTAGAGTGAGATTCCTTTCCCTGCTACAGTTGGTGGAAACATCTGGGATGGGTGTGGTGGAATTGGGGAAACCTTTACCATCTCTCCACGCTTACAAATAGAGATGATTGATTAGAGGCTAATGCTGGCTTGTAGTATGGATTAAATTTGCAGATTGAAATTGGGCATAAGTGCATTTGATAGACCCAATTCCAAGTTGCATAAAATTTGCATTGCATTTGCATGAACCCAGAAGTAGTTTTGTTAACTGAATTTGACATAGCCGATTTGGAACTCCGGTGCTGAACAGTGGCAGTCATGAGTATTCCAAACAAGCGGACAGGGTCAGGAGGAGGTGCCCAATGCCAGGTTTTAACTTTAGACTGCCACTGTTTTTTGGCCTGATAAAGTTCATTTTTTTTTTAATATGCTCACGAAATGCATTATGCCAAATTCCTACACCAACACTAGCCAGCGGTATTAGCATTTTATAGATCACCTAATAATGGTCTGTCCGGCTCACAGCTGGATTGTTTGATTAGACGAGTTTCCTAAAGGCTTCTTACTGTTTTACATACTGGCTTGAGATGGGACTCAAAACCTGGTCGAAGGCTCCAATCAATCCTGCATCAAAGTTGTGAGACTTAACCAGTACGCTATCCAGCTGGCATGAGCAAGAGCTTTTCAAATGGGTGAAGCTAAGTCCAAGCATTTTGTTAAAACCTACTGCTAAGTGACAGTGTTTAATATATATAGCTATTTAAAGGGGCACTATTGTGAACTAAGAGCTGTGCAAGGTAGGAACGTACTTAGGTTCCTACCTCATCCCCACAGGGAGAAAAAATCAAGAACAGAATGGCAACTGCTCTAGCTATCCCCCCACAGGTGATTGAGCTGCCCTGCTGCTCCGTCAGTAACTACTGTGTCAATGTGTTGCCCACTGCAGTTGTGGGTAATGTGACTCTCCTTTTTAATTGTCGCAGTACTATTCCATTAGCCGGGCGCTACTTAGCTAAGTAATGTACCGATTCATGTTTTTACTGGCCATCTAGCTGCGGCCAAATGTATCAAAAGTGAGTTAATTTAATTAAATTAAGCCGGCGGCAATGTGACAGATGAAGCCGCCGTCTTCAGCTCCGCCTCCTCTCCTCCCCCTGCCTCTCTCCAAGAGAACACTGGCAGCCAGGGGACACGCGTGTCTCAGAGAGTCGTTCGTCGCAAGAAACAAGCAGAGCAGGGAGGCTGCAGACATTGCTTCTGCCAGCACCCGCTCTGCCAGAACAAACAGCAGGATTCCCTGCCACGACGAACGACTCTGGGGGCTGCCAGTATTGTATAGGAAAGAGGCAGGGGGAGGAGAGAGAGCCGAAGTCGGCGGCTTCATCTGTTGCATTGCCGCTGGCTTAATTTAATTAAATTAACTCACTTTTGATACATTTGGCCGCATCGAGATGGCCAGTAAAAACATGAATCGGTACATTACTTAGCTCAGTTGCGTCCGGCTAACGGAATAGTACCATTTTTGCTTGCCATTTTCGTTTCATTTTCAACACTTGGACCTCTTACACATATGATTTATTTAACCTCCCTGGCGATACGCGGATTTTTTTAATTAAATGGGGTTTTTTAATGTTAGCTAGCACTAGGCTAGCTAACTATGCTGCCCAAGTCCCCCGGCACCTCTCCGACCCCCTTGATCACCGCCGGCAACACTCACCCATCCGTGATCCCGCGAGAGCCGCAGCTTTTCAATTAGCATCACTCGTCGCTATGGCGACGATCGGACATGATGTCATGACGTCATCGACGTCATGACATCATGCACAGTTCCGATCCTCCCCATAGCGAAGTCGGGTGCTGATTGGGAGGCTTCGCCATTGCGGGATCCCTGGTGGGTATGTATACCGGAGGTGATCGGGGGGCGATCGGAGGGGACCAGAGCGACTTGGGCAGCATAGTTAGCTATCCAAGTGCTAGTTTAACAAAATGTAACACATTTTATTTTAAAAAAATCCTCCCGGGGCGATGCGATCCCCTGCGGTGGCTAGCCTGACACTGTGTCGGGCTTAACGCCAGAGAGGTTAATAAGCTAAAAACCTCTTAACTTTGCAATAGTGCCCTTTCAATAACGGAATTTTATACATTGTAGCTGAAAAAAACAAACAGTGGTTGGCTATATAATAGCAAAGTGTTTATCACTAAATCATGCTTGGTGCTAACTTGTATTGGCTCTATGGTAGTGCCAAAAACATTGGCACTTAAAGTGGACCTGAACGCTTGCACAGAACAGAAAGAAAACAGAGAAATGCATCCTTTATGTATTTAGAGAGTTTAGCCTGTCTAATTTCCCCTCATCTGTGACTAATCACCACTGTAATTAATCTCTCTGCTGTGTCAGCTCAGGGATCTCCTCTGCCATGGCAGAACAGCTAATTTGTTAACACAGGATGTTAATATGTCTGCTTCCATGAAAGCAGGAAGTAGACACACTGCAGATTTATTTGCATCCGCTGTAAAAAAGATTTTTTTTTCTTTGAAAGTTTTATTATTATAAGTTCTGAGTTCAGGTCCGCTTTAAATGAACTGCTCCAGGCAATCACAGTCAGTCTCATGTCTCATTGTTTATTCTGGATGAGATTTGTCATAAATGTTTACAATGTCATTTTACAGTTTCCGCCTGTAGGAAATTTGGAAACGTATTTTCTTGAACTTTTCTTTAGATATTCAGGATAACATTTGCTATGTGATTTATCATTGCCAAGTTATTCTCAGCCAGTAGTTACACTTCTGGCTGACCGGTGATTTTCTTTAACTAATACCACAGTAGATAATGATATCTTCTCTTTAGAGAAGGAGTTTATTTTCCTTAAATGTGTTTGCCTGGTTGCTGTTTGATGATCTTCAGGTCAGGTTTGAAAAGTAGACAACTCAGTGTTCCTGTTTACTAAGTGGTGGCAGCCTTGTGTCAAATCGGAATACTAACAAAATGCTGTTACTTAATATTTAATGGCTGCAAATACTTCAAGGTTGAAAAAGAGACACATGAAAGCAATACTCTCACGTTGACAAAGTGATTTATTGCACAGTTGGAAGTTTGGCGCAAGGTGACTTTATTGGGCTGCATGTAATCTTGTATGAAATCTCATTGGGTGGGCAGCCTCCAATCAGTCAGTTACGTGCATATTTATTGAATTAGAGGTGGACCCGCAAACTTGTAAGGTCTCGGAGACTTGAGCTGGCTAAGTGGAATTCTGAAGATGCTGCTAATGTGATTGTTATCAACTGCTTCCGTATTTGTTGCTGTGTTCAGAATCTCTCTCTGTATAAGAAAACATGATGGTATACTTCACTATAGAGAAACCGGGACTATGCTTTATTATGGAGATTATTTTTTTTTGTTAAATTGGGTACACTCTTTTTTAAGTAACTATGTTTGTTTTTCTCAATTTTATTTCTTAAAGGGGAACTTCAGCCTAAACAAACATACTGTCATTAAGTTAACTTAGTTATGTTAATTAGAATAGATGGGTAGTATAATTTTTTACCCACGCTGTTTTAAAAGAACAGGCAAATGTTTGTGATTCATGGGGGATGCCATCTTTGCCATGGGGGCAGCCATCTTTTTGGTTGAAAGGAGGTGACAAGGATCTTGAGACACAGTTCCAACTGTCCTATGTCCTGATCACCCCTCCCAGCTGCGCACCCTAGGCTTTAAATGTCAAATTCAAAATGTAAAAAAAAAAAATTTGCACCAAAACAGCAGAACAAGAGCAACATCAGAAATCCCATCATGCTTTGCACAGCATAAGGGGAAAAAAGCCCAGGCCATTTTCTTCTGTGCAGCTAAAAATGAGGCTTGTATAAGAGAAACAAAGTTCTGATGCTGTGAAACCGTTAAAGAAACAACAGGCCTTTTCAGTGCTGCTGAGTCGATTTTTAGCCCGGAGGTTCACTTAAAGTATCTTGAATATTCCAGATTGGGCACTGAAAGTAAAAACAGGCAAAACTAATTATTCTCTCTGCATAGCATAAGGACCCGAGAGAGAGACAGAGAGAGATGGGATAGAGAGTGCAAGATATCTTATATTATATAAATGATGGATAAATAATTTGCTGGATATCGGATAGCATATGCAAAGTAATGGCCAGCACGCAAACATACAGGTATTTAAAATAGATAGAAACAGAATACCCAATTCTAGGAATTGTTGGGATTTTTTTGCATGTCCCATGTCCCAAACAAAAGGAATTTAGGTAATTAGGAACCACCCTATTGCAACTTCTTACCTAAGAGGCTACTTAAGAGGTCCTCACCATTGGGTGTCATGTGACCTCACCTTACCATCACCATGCAGACTATGCTAGTCCTTCCTAGCTGCATGTTAGATACACCCCTTCCCCCGACTCATGTGCTACCTCTCTTTTCCCCCTAATAACAGGGAGAAAGGCCAAGTCGTAGGCTGGCCACACACTGTCCCACAATCTCTTGCACCTCAATATGCCCAAACCTTCCTGAAGCTACAACCTTTCTCATAGTAAAAAACAGGAGAGGATGGTGGCTGTACCAGAAGCTAGCTCCTCGAAACAACTAAGAGAGAGGTAATAGTGACACATAGGGCATGTTCTCCTCGCAGAACACAATGAAAGCTCAGTTAGCTGTGATGGTATACAGGGCCATCTCCAGAAGACATTAGAACCTTTGTGGGAAGCAATTCTATGATGCCATTACTAGACCTTTTGCCGAGAATTTAGCGTATGATTGATTTGTAACAGGAAGAAGGTTGTATTCCTATGTTGGGGAAGGGGAAACTGAATTGTTACGTACTCTGTGAGCAGCTTGTAGGTCACAGGTACCCCAAACATTGCACTCCACAATGAAATGGAACAATAATTTTAATAATATTAACTTACATCCTAACTTGTTAAAGGGACTCCGAGCAGTGCAGAAACTATGGAAAGATGCATATCATTTTAAAGCTCTCTTTCTCCTCTTTCCAATGATATATAAACCGCCGCCCTACGCCTTTTAGTTTTTGCTGTTTTCATGATTAAATTTGCCGTGGCCGCGATTTCAATCGCGAAAATAAAGAAAACTAAAAGGCGTAGGGCGACGATTTAGGTGTCGCCAGAAAGAGGAGAAAGCGAGCTTTAAAATGATATCCATCTTTCCATAGTTACTTGTATTACACAGGGCGACTTTTTCCTAAAGTCAGCAGCTCCATTCTGCTGAATGGAGCTGCTGACACTGGGGAAAGTGTTGTCCTGTATAATACAAGTAACTATGGAAAGATGGATATCATTTTAAAGCTCGCTTTCTCCTCTTTCTGGCAACACCTAAATCGTCACCCTACGCCTTTTAGTTTTCTCTATTTTCGCAATTGAAATCACGGTTGTGGCAATTTCAATTGCGAAAATAGCGAAAACAAAAAGGCGTAGGGCGGCGGTTTATATATCATTGGAAAGAGAAGAAAGGGAGCTTTAAAATGATATGCATCTTTCCATAGTTTCTGCACTTCTCGGAGTCCCTTTAAGCACTTTAATATGTTTATAGCAAATATTTCATAGTGAATTGGCTCTAGACTAAGGTAGGGATATTAGATTGTGAGAGTAGTCCAGATGTGTAATATCTTACCACAGGAAGTAGTTATGGCAAATTCTGTGGTTGCATTTAACCCTTTAGCAGCCATCTTATTTAGAGGCTTGCAGGTGCTCCAGGCCAATTTATTTTAGCCCATATTTGTATTTCTTATTTGTTACATTTTCTTGCTACTAATTAGTCCTGCTGTCATGTGTATTTATGACCACTTGTCACTAGGGGGCAGTGTCAGACAATAACAGAAGACTTCTGCTTTCAGTTTCTATATGTTCTGCTACCAGAAGGACATCTAATTCATTCCAAAAAATTACAGCGTGACGATTTCTGCTGGCTGAGGTCTAAAGCAGTGCACACATCTCAAACACGATAATTCCTTTGAAGCCACTAATTGGTTAATAAGGGTTTGTGTGTTTTCTTAACATTGAAGGGCATCCATTGCTGTGACTGCTAGATGTGGGGTGATGATACCTTTATCCAGTCAGGGAAGTGCTTTTGGTGAGGTTGAACTTGATGGACACATGTCTTTTTTTTCAACCTCGATAACTATGTGATCTTCAAGGGACAGTTAGTGACATAAACTACTCTGTAAAGCTCTGTGGAAAATGTCAGCACTTCATCATATTATTATTATTATTACTATGCATGTGTAGAGTGCTTTTTCCCTCAGTAAAATTACACATTCAGACATCAGGAGGTGTTTGCATGGATATCTAAGGCAGCTTTCAGCTGCTCTAGATAGACAGACGGAAAAGTAGATGGATGAATAGATAGACAGACAGTCAGCTACAGCTTGTTTCATTGTTAGCACGCTGAAGCAGTGTGAGTTAAATGAGCTTACCCATCCTAATAATATCAGCAGAGTTAAGGAGCCCGTACACTGGTCGATTTCAGCCTTCGATTGATCGATTTGCAGCCGATTTCGATTGATTTCGATCGATTTGATCTATCTGACAGGATGGAAGACCTAGGTCGATCTGCTGCTGGCAGCAGATCAATGGCCTATAGAGTTGCATTGGATCTGATGGTTCTATTATGCATTTAGATCGATTTTCAGATTTAATTCTGAAATGTATTGGAAATCTGTTCCTAGTGTGTGGCACACATCATATAGATTCCTGTCAGATTGGACTTAACAGGCATCTGCCAGAAATCTATCTGATGGTCGAATCTGCTGTAAATATATAAGTGTATGGCCACCTTTATTTACAGAGCGGGCATGCTGTGAGCGCTACAGGCAGCGAAGCTTGCACTCCTTAGCAACGGCTGCTCCTTGTGAAGTTCTGTGCGATAGTAACGGCTAGGCTAGTGAAGTATCGCGGGATAATGATACGTCACTATGGAGTGGGACTTCACAAGGAGCGGCCGTTGCTAACTTGCGGTGATATAATTAAGGCGCGTAAAGCTCATTTAACTCGAGCTGCTTCAGTGCGCTAACATTAAAGGAGAACTGTAGTGAGAGGGCTATGGAAGCTGCAATATTTTTTTTTTCCTTTTAAGCAATACTAGTTGCCTGGCTATCCTGCTGATCCTCTGCCTCTAAGGCCCCGTTCACACTTGCGGTTTTGTCAAAACCGCACCGGATGTCCGGACCGCACCGGAGCCGGACCGGACCTGATCCGTACGGTTCCTATCCGGATCCGGTCCGGATCCGGTCCGTTTGCATCCGGTTTCCGTGCGGTGTGAACACGGTTGCGGTCCGGATCCGGTTTCTTAAGGAGATACCATCCTGTAAATACCTGGGGTCTGGGAGGTCAGCAGAAGGGTCTGGGGTCATTGTTGGAGACAGGTGGACGTGTGGAGACCATCCGTGGATACAGAGACTGCAGTTGGGACCATGGATCCAGGCATTTTTTACTCGTAAACCTGGGAATTCTCTCCTTCCTGTTGTTCGCCTCCTCGTTATCAGACATCAGACATGTTGCTGCCAAAACGAGCTCCAGCATGAAATCGCTGCTGCCCCACTCTTTGAACGCTTGGCCCATGTGGTCCCCATCCAAAATGCATAGGAAGTGGGGTAGAACGTCCGGTTTTTGTAGCCAGTGTGTTGTGCGCTCTCCGGCTCTCATTGCTTTGTATTGGCCGGATGGTGCAGTCCGGCTCCGCTCCGGATACGGCTGCCGGAGGAGCCGGACCAAAAAATAGCGCATGTTGGAACGGACGCCGGAGTCCGGATCCGGTCCGGCTCCGGTCCGGCAGAACGGACGCATGTGAACGGACGCATAGGCTTTCATTGCTATTGCCGTGCGTCCGTTCCGTCCGTTCTGCAAGCGGTCCGGCACGGCGATTCCGGACGGCCACCGCTAATGTGAACCGGGCCTAATACTTTTAGCCGTAGACCCTGAACAAGCATGCAACAGATCAGGGGTTTCTGACCTTATTGTCAGATCTGACAAGATTAGCTTCATGCTTGTTGGGCTAAATAGATCAGCAGGTCTGCCAAGCAACTAGTTTGTCTCTTTGTTAAGAATTCTTTTACAGCTGTCCTCAACGATGAGATGGAGGAAGATTGCGAAGATGTGGAGTCCGTTTGGGTAAATATTCATGGTGGAAATAAAAGTTGCCAATTGCTTATTGGGGTATGCTACAGACCACCTCATATTAATGAAGCTGCAGAACTGCAATTACTACAGCAAATTGAAAAAGCGGCAAGTAAAAATGAGGTCATAGTTATGGGCGACTTCAACTTTCCAGACATTGACTGGGGTATTGAGGCTACCCATTCTGGTAAAAGCAGCAGATTTCTGGCAGCACTACAGGACAATTACTTGACTCAAATGGTAACGGAACCAACTAGGGGGAATGCGTTACTGGATCTGATCATTTCTAATAGACCAGATAATGTATCAAATGTGCAGGTTCAAGAACATTTGGGAAATAGTGATCACAACATGATAACGTTTGATCTGGTGACTGATAGGCCACGGGGCAGCGGGACCACTAAAACTATGAATTTTAGAAAAGCAAAGTTCAATCAAATTAGGCAGGCACTAAGTTTGGTGAACTGGGATAATGTACTA
Source organism: Hyperolius riggenbachi (assembly GCF_040937935.1). Lineage (NCBI taxonomy): Eukaryota > Metazoa > Chordata > Amphibia > Anura > Hyperoliidae > Hyperolius > Hyperolius riggenbachi. Next base: position 506,588,644 of record NC_090647.1, on the reverse strand, counting down.
CAAGGGGAGGACACTGAAGGGAAATGGCAAGCTTTTAAACGTATTCTCAATCAATATTGTAGTATGTATATCCCATATGGAAACAAAATGTCTAGGAATAAAAAAAGGCCTCTATGGATGAATAGAAAGGTTAGAGATAAAATGAAGAGGAAAAAGAATGCCTATAAGGTCCTAAAACAGGAGGGGTCCGAGGCTGCACTCAGCAATTACAAGGAGTGCAATAAAAATTGTAAAAAAGAAATTAGGCTAGCAAAGATCGAAGCTGAAAATCAAATCGCTAGGGATATCAAATCTAACCCAAAAAAGTTTTACAAGTACATCAACTCTAAAAAAAGAAAGGTTGACTGTATAGGACTCCTAAAGGATGAAGGTGGAAACTCAATGGTGGATGACCAAGGTAAGGCAGAGTTATTAAATGCTTTATTTGCTTCTGTCTTTACAAAGGAAACAGCACTGTTGCAAATTACAGAGGCGGAAGAGTCTCAATCTTCTAACTGTAATATTAAATACTTAACGCAGGAAGAAGTAAAGGCAAGACTAAATAAATTAAAAATAGACAAGGCACCTGGCCCGGATGGCATGCATCCTCGGGTCCTAAGGGAATTAAGTTCAGTTATAGATAAACCCCTTTATCTTATCTTTTGTGACTCTCTTGCAACTGGCAGAGTCCCAGTGGATTGGCGTACAGCCCACGTTTTCCCATTATTTAAGAAGGGCAAAAAATCAGATCCAGGAAATTATAGACCTGTAAGCTTAACATCAGTTGTATGCAAACTATTTGAGGGGTTACTAAGAGATACTATACATGACTTCATAGTAGAAAATAATCTTATTTCTCAGCATCAACATGGGTTTACTAAAGACAGGTCCTGTTTGACTAACATGCTCAGCTTTTATGAGGTAGTGAATGCTAATATGGATATTGGGAATGCTGTAGATGTGATATACTTAGACTTTGCTAAGGCCTTCGACACTGTTCCCCACAAAAGTCTGGTGCAAAAGATGAGGATGCAAGGACTGGGGAAGAGTCTGTGTGCTTGGATAGGGAACTGGCTAATGGACAGAAAACAAAGAGTTGTGGTCAATGGATCATACTCAAAATGGGAGACTGTTAGCAGTGGGGTCCCACAGGGGTCTGTACTGGGTCCAGTGCTCTTCAATTTATTTATTAATGACCTAGTGGATACAGTAGTGAGCAATGTTGCTATTTTTGCAGATGATACAAAATTGTGCAGAATCATCAACTCTAAGGAAGATAGTGTTATATTGCAACAGGATCTGGATAGGATGGCTATATGGGCACATACATGGCAGATGAAATTCAATGTTGACAAATGTAAAGTCATGCATTTTGGTCGTACCAATGGTCTAACACCATACAAAATAAATGGGATACAGTTGGGGACATCAAACTTGGAGAAGGACTTAGGAGTACTCATCGACAACAAGTTAAATAATCGTACTCAATGCCAAGCCGCTGCAGCTAAAGCTAACAAAATTTTGGGATGCATTAAAAGGGAAATAAAAACTCGAGATGCTAGCATAATATTGCCCCTGTTTAACTCTCTAGTAAGGCCACATCTGGAATATGGAATTCAGTTCTGGGCACCACATTACAAAAAAGATATTGCAGTTCTAGAGCAGGTGCAGAGACGAGCAACAAAATTGATACGTGGGATGGAAGGTCTCACTTACCAAGAAAGGTTAGATAAACTGGGTTTATTTAGTCTAGAGAAAAGACGCCTTAGAGGAGATCTAATTAACATGTATAAATACATCAGAGGGCAATATAATAGCTTGGCGGATGAGCTTTTTGTCCCTAGGCCTTCTCAAAGGACTAGAGGACATGATCTGCGCATGGAGGAAAAACGTTTTAGCCATTTATTTAGGAAAGGGTTCTTTACAGTAAGAGTGATTAAGATGTGGAATGCATTGCCACAGGAAGTCGTTATGGCAAACTCTATACCTGCATTTAAAGGGGGCTTAGATGCTTTCCTTGCGTTGAATGACATCCATGGCTACAATTACTAGGTAATGCCAATGATGTTGATCCAGGGATTTTATCTGATTGCCATCTGGAGTCGGGAAGGAATTTTTACCTTGTAAGGGTTTTTTCGCCTTCCTCTGGATCAACAGGGATATGTGAGGGAGCAGGCTGGAGTTGTACTTTGTACTGGTTGAACTCGATGGACGTATGTCTTTTTTCAACCAAAGTAACTATGTAACTATGTAACTATGTAACTATGTAGTATTGTTTAATGGGAAATAAATATGGCAGCCTCCATATACCTCTCGCTACAGTTGTCCTTTAATGAATCTAGCAGATAGATAGATAGATAGATAGATCCGTGAAGATAATAATGAAAACAAAACTAATTTAAAGACTGCATAATGTACTTTTCGTATGTCCGTTTAACATAAATCCACTCTACAATATTGATGGCAATGTTTAGATATATCCCTTGTGTACGCTCCTGGGTAAAAATGTTATAAATGTTCAGGTTTAAAGTTCCTCTTCCCATGCCTTGCTCTGAAGAAGATGAATCATGCAGGAAGATGTAAATTATGCACCTATTTATATAGAGACTGTCAGTGGAATCCATTATTTTATAACAAGGGTATTGTCTCAATGTGACTCTGGTGGGTGAAATGGGCACAGTATTCCAAAAATAACTGCGCACTGGCTCTAGATGTGTCTACAAGGACACTTGTTATACGGAAGGCTCGGAGACGTTGCATTCTGATTCTCAAGTATGTCTGTGAGCAATTTTATAGATAGTGGCTTTGTTACTTTGTCTTTGTTTCATCCAGTTCTGTCCCTTGTACACATAAAAAAAGACAGTGTTTTTTTATAGGTCTGTGTTTTTCACTCCATTGTCTTCTACCCCCCCCCCCCCCCCCCATGTCTACATTTTAGTGTATTATATAAAGCAGATCTCTGCTCTCCCAAATAAAAAGAAACAACAATAATACTCAGACATATGGGCGCTCCCTGTTGGAAAAACAATGATTTTAAGACATTTTTGTAAATTGATCTGAGGAGTTATCTATCAAATGTTGGATTCTGAATAAAAGTTTCATTATTAAATTGGTTTACCCCATTCCTTATAGAGGTAAGCCATTTTAACTATATATATATATATATATATATATATATATATATATATATATATATATATATATATATATATATGTATATATATATATATATATATATATATATATATATACACATTACGTTTACTTTTGGCGTGCCTCCTCCCTACCAGGCAGGGCCGGCCCTAGACTTTTTGCCGCCTGAGGCAAACTTGGAAGAAATCGCCGCCCCCCTCATGCCGTGGGTGGGGGGCCGCCGAGCTGATGGAGGTATTGGGCACAGTGGCGGGGACCGTCTGGGTCCCCCGATCTGCTCTCCCCCTCCAGCTTTAAAAAGTTAGGCAGATAAGGCAGCGGGCGGGGATGACTCACCTCTTCCACGTTCCAGCCTTCGTTCCACTGTCGTCACTTCCTGCAATGCCGTCCACTTACAATACAGTGGGCGGCATTGCAGGAAGTGACGACAGTGGAATGCACGCTGGAACGCGGAAGAGGTGAGTCATCCCCGCTCGCTGCCTCTTACTAGTAGCGACTGCTACTTAACTTTTTAAAGCTGGAGGGGAAGCGCAGATTGGGGGACTTAAGCAAGGGAGAGGGGTCTGACCCCTCTCCCCGCCGCTGTGCCCAATACCCCCTACATGCCCGCTACCCCCTCCAGCTCGGCGGACCCCCACACACAGGCGGGTGCCGCCCCCCCCCCACTCACAGGCGGGTGCCGCCCCCCGGAAGTGCAGCCTGAGGCATTTGTTTCACCCCACCTCATGGGCGGACTGGCCCTGCTACCAGGTTTATACCTACTTTGATGGTTCTTCTGAATGGGTGCAAGCACGAGCATTACCAGCGGTCACGTGTGCATGTACATATGTAGAATTTGCATACAGGAATGGTAACTAGATAGGATCTATGTTTGTCCAAGAGAATATACTTTTTGTGCCAATAGGCCAACTTTATTTCAGCTCCCCTTGCATGTACATCAGCCCCTACTATTCCCTGTGCAGACTCATCTTCCATGTGTACTATTCATGTACAGCAGCCCCCTTTTATTATTAACAAATCCATTGGGCTGCAGCTCACTACTTCTATTTGTTGCTCCTTATTTGCAACCTCTGGATTCCATTTGTAGCAACCCTTCTTCCATGTCCAGCCGCCCCTCATCCAACTGCCTCCCAAAGCCCGGGCCTTTGTGGCCTTTCCAGAAACCCAGCCCTGTGAGCATGTAGGCTGTGTGTCTGACATCTTTACAGAGATCCTTGCCAGGGAGTGCTTTTAAAAGAATAATAAATAAGAACCATCAGACTAAAACTGTAAAAAAAATTGTAAGTGATAGCTACATAAAAATAAAATAATTGAATGTGCATTTTATGTTGGAACATACAGTATGTATGTATAGATATGTATTTAACATTTTACAGTTTTCATCATGCACTTTAAAGCGGGCCTGAACTCTTGTACAACACACAATAAAAAGTCTTTATTCCACATCTAGTTGCTGAATAAATTCACTTCTCTGTGTTCTGTGTTTGTTTAGGCAGATCAACATGTCTATTTAGTTATTATAAGCAACTGTGAATTGACTGCTAGAGAGCTCTGTCTAGGCAGCTCTCCATATAGTAAACACTAAGGCTTAACCCTTTCAGTGATTTCTGCAAAAGTGAGAGCAATTAAAACTTCAGGTTTGTAGGATTTCCACAAATTGTAATGAAGATTTTTTTCCAGATAAAATGTAACCTTTTGGGACTAATCTTTTAGAGCAGAGAGGAAGTTTTGAGTTATGTTCCACTTCAGCTGAAAATCTAACGTGTTGACAGCCTTATGTTGGAAGAAAATACAAAGAACGTTTTCAATTAATTGCTTGAATTCACAGATTTCTGCATCACTCTGTATGATGTCCATGTGATTGGTCTCAGTCTCAGTTGATTTGATTGAAAATGACTGGTATTACCTTAAAAATTGCCTCGTGTGTAGCCACTATAATAACTGTCAACATCTGAGCTATGAACGATAATGCGCCACTCACCCACATGTGCTCATTCATTACTACGATAGAAGAAGCAGGATGAGCTAGGAGACAACCCTGGCCTCAGGCAGCCTCTGAGAAGATAACCGCAATTGGCAGACAAAATTCAACTTCCCAATTGCTTTTTCCAGAAGTAATGTCAGTCTAAGAACTCAAGGGATGTCTATACAGACATGAGATAATTGGGCAATTTGATCATAAATGGCCGGCTTGAGCAACTTTTATCTGATGTCCGCCAGTAGTGTTACAGTATGAATGATGGATTTTTGTAGACTTTCAAATACGGAGCCATCCAGAAAAGAATTGCTTGCAACCATTAGTGCAATATAAAACCTTCTTAAACAAATCCACCTCTTTCAGGCACGCATCACACTTGTAGAAGTTCTATACATTTTTTCATTTACCTTGTAATCTCCTGCTGCCTCCGTTTCGGGAAACTCACTTTTTATCATTCGGTTTAATTTGCCAGCAGACACCAAACTCTCTTGCAGAAGATACTCTGATGATTTTCCTGCTACAGAAAAGGAAGAGTGCATGGTTGTCCCAGTTGTTCCAGTCGCCTTAGGCAAACAGTAGAATGATCCTCTCTTTTCAATACTAACACAAATACAAAAACAATGAGAGGATTAGGTAGGACATGAAGTCTAACTAGAGAACTATGTTGCCTAGGGCGCCCACTTTTCAAATTAAGCCATGGGACATACAAGGGGTTGCATTTGCAGAGTCCATAGACATTATATTTAGGTTGTGATTTGTTGTGAATCTGCAACTTTCTTTTTTATATATATTCCTGATTCTGGATATGGTCTGAATTTTAATATATCCATATATCGATGAACACAAATAAACACCAGACTCAAGTTTTGTTTTTTTTTGTTTGTGTTTTTTGGGGGAAACTCTGTTGTCTGTTATACAAAATTGAAAAAAAAAATAGAAATATATTTGTTTTAACAAATCTAAAGTCTTTAAAGGGAACACACACATATATATATATATATATATATATATATATATATATATATGTACAGTGGGAAACGAAAGTTTGGACAACCTTGTTAATCGTCATGATTTTCCTGTATAAATCGTTGGTTGTTACAATAAAAAATGTCTGTTAAATATATCATAAAAACAAGGAACCCCAAGAGCCCCAATAGTGTAATATGTACTGGTAAATGGTTATTAAATTGAGTAAATATTAATACTCACAAACAAGGGTTACCATTAGGAAACCACTGTAAAGGCAGGTGGGGAGATTTTCCTGACCCCACTCAGGAATAAGAAGTCGCTCTCTGTAGATGAGAAAAATGAGGTTCAACCCTCCACCCAGGGTGGATTCAATATTATGCAGGAGAACCGAGGCGCCAAAAGGATAAAAGGAAGCTAAATGAGCTTAAAAACCAAATTCTTGGTAAATAAAGGCGGTAGTGGCGGACTTACCCCCTCCAAGTAGACACACAATGACTGTAGTAAAGACAGTCAATATATTTTATTTATGAACTCCAAATATGCAACGCGTTTCGCAGGTTTGATCCCGCTTCATTAGGCAATAACAACAACAGAGGTGCCTGGCTCTTCTACTGACCACATATGGTATTGCTCCGTTGTTATTGCCTGATGAAGCGGGATCAAACCTGTGAAACGCGTTGGATATTTGGAGTTCATAAATAAAATATATTGACTGTCTTTACTACAGTCGTTGTGTGTCTACTTGGAGGAGGTAAGTCCACCACTACCTCCTCTATTTACCAAGAATTTGGTTAAATACTGTATATCATATAGGAGACACACACAGTGATATTTAACAAGTGAAATGACATTTATTGGATTTACAGAAAGTGTGCAATAATTGTTTAAACAAAATTAGGCAGATGCATAAATTTGGGCACCATAAAAAAGAAATGGTACAATGTTCTGGAATGGCCATCTCAGTCCCCAGACCTGAATATAATTGAAAATCTGTGGTGTGAGTTAAAGAGAGCTGTCCATGCTCAGAAGCCATCAAACCTGAATGAACTAGAGATGTTTTGTAAAGAGGAATGGTCCAAAATACCTTCAACGAGAATCCAGACTCTCATTGGAACCTACAGGAAGCATTTAGAGGCTGCAATTTCTGCAAAAGGAGGATCTACTAAATATTGATTTCATTTCTTTTTTATGGTTCCCAAATATATGCACCTGCCTAATTTTGTTTAAACTATTATAGCACACTTTCTGTAAATCCAATAAACTTATTTCACTTCTCATATAACACTATGTGTCTCTCATATATGATATATTTAACTGACATTATTTATTATTATACCATCAACGATTTATACAGGAAATCATGATAATTAACAAGGTTGCCCAAACTTTCGCATATCAATATATGTGTGTGTGTATATATATATATATATATATATATATAAACGAGATAGGGACTGTAGGTTTGTTCTTAACCTGAATCTTTTTTTAAATCGGAACACTGTGCCATCTCTGTCCCCTGTACCTCCTCTGTGCCCCCCTGTGTCTCCAGTGTCCCCCTCTGTGTCACCTCTGCCCTCTGTGCCTGTGTATACAAGTTTAAAAGCCATTTTTCTTTGAATGTTTTAAAATGAATTTTCTCAAAAACGACAAGTCCAATTTGAATATTTTTTGGCTTGCTCCCATGGAAACACTGAATCCATGCCGTTCGTATCGGCGGGTCATTCGTAAGTCGGAGACTACATATATATATATATATATATATATTAGCAATAGCCATAGCAACTGCTATGGGGGCCTGAAGCGGAAGAGGCCCAAGTGGTAATTGATGGGGTCACTAGTTTCTTGTGTTTTTCCACCCTTTGTCTTCATCTCAGTCATACAATCATAGACTGTTTGCAGTGTACCATTGCCTAGGTAACTTAAATACCACAGGGTAGGGACAGCTGCCCAGTGCTGATGGCCCCATCAAAATTCTTATATATATATATATATATATATATATATATATATATATATATATATATATATATATATATATATATATATATATATATATATATATATACAGTATATACCATACCAGACACATTAAGTAACTTAGACATATGTCTTATTTTACATATAATTAGGTGAACACAGGACATAGGCTTAATCAAGATTTTTTCGTTAAAAAAAAGAATAATTTAACCACAAGTACAGAAGTATGCTTTAAATAATACAATGTAGGCAAATATTGCTGAATAATTAAAAACACACCATAAACCACAAACATGAATATCCAGAAATAACCCACCAACTTATCTTGGGCAACACTGCTGCTGCCTATAGAGCACATCCTGAAGTGGCTGCAGCTGTGGTGCTTTGAGTTCACCAGGAGAAAAGCGCGATATAAATGTCCTGTGTCTTGTCTGGTCTATATGACAAGCAGTAACCAGGTGATTTTTGGGAAATGTGACTGTGAAGCACAAAAAGAAAAAAAAGAATTGACATGGTGCTGTTGAGATATATATATATATATATATATATATATGTATATATATATATATATGTATATATATATATATATATATATATATATATATATATATATATATATATATATATATATATATATATATATATATATATATATATATATATATATTACTAGTCAATGAGGGCTCTTAGACAATTACCTACATTCCTAACCCTTCCATGATATTTTTTCTTAATGGGAATCTAAAGTACATAAAAAAGCAAGTGTAACTTACCTGGGGCTTCCACTAGCCCCCTGCAGCTGCCCTGTGCTAACGCCATCACTGAGCGATCCTCAGTCCCCCGCAGTGCCCCTCTTTTGGCCGGACAACTCAGCGAGTCAATGGCCACTGCATTCTTATGACCTCACCCACAGAGCTTTACAAAAATCATTGTCATGTTACGAATTGACTCTCTGTAGGGCTCCCAATCTAATACCTAGAGTAAGGATACTGTTGTGGTTCTATTATAGTCTAAGACCAATTTCAAGGGGAACTGATTCGCTTATCAGCAGGTTTTTGAAATGTGGGAAGAAATTGGAGTGTCCAGAGAAAACCCACATAAACATTGGGAGAAAATTCCATGCAGATGATGGTGTCCTGGGCAAAATTTGAACTAGTGTTGAAAGACAAGAGTGACAACCACTATGTCAAGAGATATACAGTGTATATATATAAAATTCATGGTTCCATCTATCACAGCAAGCCTTCCAGGTCCCGAAGCAGCAAAACAACCCCAGACCATCACACTACCACCACCATATTTTACTGTTGGTATGATGTTCTTTTGCTGAAATGCTGTGTTACTTCTACAACAGATTTAACAGGACACGCACCTTCCAAAAAGTTCAACTTTTGTCTCGGCGGTCCACAAGGTATTTTCCCACAAGTCTTGGCAATCATTGAGATGTTTATTTAGCAAAATTGAGACGAGCCTTAATGTTCTTTTTGCTTAAAAGTGTATTGCGCCTTGGATATCTGCCATGCAGGCTGTTTTTGCCAAGTCTCTTTCTTATGGTGGAGTTGTGAACACTGACCTTAATTGAGGCAAGTGAGGCCTGCAGTTCTTTAGATGTTGTCCTGGGGTCTTTTGTGGCCTCTCAGATGAGTTTTCTCTGCGCTCTTGGGGTAATTTTGGTCGGCCAGCCACTCCTGGGAAGGTCATCACTGTTCCATGTTTTTGCCATTTGTGGATAATGGCTCTCACTGTGGTTCGCTGGAGTCCCAAAGCTTTAGAAATGGCTTTATAACCTTTACCAGACTGATAGATTTCAATTACAGTACTTTTGTTCTCATTTGTTCCTGAATTTCTTTGGATCTTGGCTTGATGTCTAGCTTTTGAGGTGCTTTTGGTCTACTTCTCTGTGTCAGATAGCTCCTATTTAAGTGATTTCTTGATTGAAACAGGTGTGGCAGTAATCAGGCCTGGGGGTGACTACAGAAATTGAACTCAGGTGTGATAAACCACAGTTAAGTTATTTTTTAACAAGGGGGGCAATCACTTTTTCACACAGGGCCATGTAGGTTTTGAGTTTTTTTTCCTCACTAAATAATAAACACCATCATTTAAAACTGCATTTTAAGTTCAATTATGTTATCTTTGACTAATAGTTAACGCTTTTGATGAGCAGAAACATTTAAGTGTGACAAACATGCAAAAGAATAAGAAATCAGGAAGGGGGCAAATAGTTTTACACACACACACACACACACACACACACACACACACACACACACACACACACACACACACACACACACACACACACACACACACACACACACACACACACACACACACACACACACACACACACACACACACACACACACACACACACACACACACACACACAATGTATTTTTTCAGTAAAGGAAGTTTGTGGGGTTGCCTTATTTTTTTGCATTTTGCTCATATATATGCTTTTTTCTTAGCCACCTGGACTTTAGATGAAAAAAAAATAAATCTAAAACTTTTTGATCTTTTTTTTTTCACTTGTTTTGTTGAATAGCAATAAAGTTACATATTTTGAATTAATCATGGCTGCAAACTGTAACTCATTACTGATTATGTTTTTGATTAGGATTCAGGATCCAAGTGCTTCTGGGCCTCACAGGACTTACAGGAATTGCACTGACTGCGGCTATATTTAATATGTTTATTGATTTCATAAGGATTCTCCTAGAGTATTTTTTTTTATAATTATTGTTGATGGTTGATTACCCTTATTCACTGGTGGTATCCATTTTATCAAAAGTGACTAAATTAGGTTTCCCCCTACGCTCATTGACTGTTTTAACTTTTAGTTGGAGACGTGTAAAACAATTTTGCATACGTGAACCAAGCCAAAAACTCCACACTCCGATAATTTCGATACTTAATTTTGCTAAGACAGCTCATTTGTATGCTAATTTGCATTTCTACAGACAATATATTAGCTACTCTAGTGGCAGTTCAGTTATTTTCATGTCCTCCACTGACTTACTAGAAGACGGCGTGAGCAGATTTTACCGCATTTCTGTTCCCAGTGAACCGATTTTCTGCAGTATTTTTGGAGTCTATTATTTTGGCCCTGTGGGCTCTCTGATCTGTTTGTGTATTGCTAAAAAAAAAACCTTCCGCTTACTTTGTTTCAGCATGTATTGCACTATCATTGATCCGGTGAGGTTTTGCTGTCAATTTTGATCATGCACACACGGTATTATCGCAATTAAAATTTATAGAGTCAAAGGAGGCTGCTCTAATTTGATGAATATTTAAAAGCTAAGTTTTATCTGGAACTAATTGTTAAGTTCTTGTTGAGAAGGGAAAAACATTACGAAAGTTTTTTTTTTTATTAAATGTAATTCATTTAAAACAGAAATAAATCTGAAACCAAATGTTTAATAGTAACACCAGACAGATTTTTATCAGGTCAATAGTATCAAACAGCACCATGTAGCTTAAAGAGGAATTTCAGACTAAACAAACATACTGTCATTAAGTTACATTAGTTATGTTATTTAAAATAGATAGGTAATATAATCTCTTACCCACACTGTTTTTGAAGAACAGGCAAATGTTTGATTTCATGATGGCAGCCATCTTTTTGGTTGAAAGGAGGTGACAGGGAGCATGAGACACAGTTCCAATGTCCTGTGTCCTGAGCACCTCTCCCAGTTGCTAGGCAACGTGAATAAAAAAAAATAGGAAATCCCATCATGCTCTGCACAGCATCAGGGAAAAAATGCCCGGGCTTTTTTTTCTTCGATGGGTGGGCTTAGCTAAAAATGCAGCCAAAAATGATGCTTTGGTAAGAAAAACAAAGTTCTGATGCTGTGAAACTGTTAAAGAAACACCAAGCCTTTTCAGTTCTGCGGAGTAGATTTTTAGTCCGGAGGTTCACTTTAAGGAGTTTGAGGTGCTTCAGACAGATTTCCTTTAGGCAAACAGCACTTTGCAGTACTACTAACCTGATGAAGTGACAAACACCTGCAAAATGCATTGTCCGTTCCTGCTTATTTTGTGCAAAAAAATATTTGATTTACCATTAAATCGGACCCAAACCAAACTTTTTTTTTTTATTAAAAATATTTAGTTGCACCACTCTGACACATATAAAGATAAATAAACACTCCTTCAAACCTATAATCATTTCAGTGCATGCTTTCACCCTTCTCTTTTCATAACTAGGGTTATACTAGGGGCAGCCATTAGCAATTCCTCCATTGCTGGACACCACCTACTCCACCAGTTTGCTGGATTTTGTCCCGGCAATTTGAAAGGAAGGGAGGGGTTCCTCCAATAAATGTAAAATATTTTATATTTGTCATCATGCAGCTGAAAAAAAGGCTGCTATTTATTATTATAATTTAGAAAATAGATTTTATTTCTGAAATCTTGTATTTTTAATTTGGGTCCACTTTAAGCTGATTTCGGCTATTATGGTCTACAGGAGAAGTAAGTCAACTACTACCTCTCCTTTTTAAACCATTTTTAATTATTTTGACATTTTTGGGTGCCTCCATCCTCCCGTTGGTTCCAGACAGATTTTGTTTTTGTTCCTTTAGTTTAAGCAAGAAGTTTTAAATCAGGATGATACCATTTATTGGCTAACTAAAAATGAATAAAATAAGCAAGCTTTCGGCCTTGCAGCCTTCGTCTGGCTTATATCCTGTTAGTGCTATTCCTTTAGTTTAGAATAGAGTGGTGGGGGGATGGAGGGGGGTGGAGTTAGGATTCTTTATCAGAGTATCTTTGCTGTCTGGGTCACAGAGCACAGAACTGAAGGTAAAGTCTCTTTAAATAGGGACACAACCAAAAATAACACTTTTTTTTAAGTGTCAATAAGCTAACACAAAAACAACAACAACAAACAAAAATTGTTAGGTAGTGTTGCTGTTTGTGTTTCCTTTGAGAAAATTGCAATTATTGTACTACCTGTCTCATTAACAGGGTGACTAAAAAGAAAAAGAGTGACAATAAGTTTTATGTACACCTAGGCTAAATGTTTCCCAGAACAATCATTTCCAATCATTTTGGCTGAAGGTTTAGGAATATTTGTTATACAACTACTTTCTTTGGATATCTACTCAACAGCCTGTAGTTCTGTACCATGGAGAGGAGATGAGGAAGATGAGCAGGAGATGTCCCATGTCTTGAACTACGATAGCATCCACCAAGGAGTTTCCAGCTGGGCTTATAGCTAAAGGGAAGGCTCTTGGCATTGGGGGATACCTGTAGACTCTCTTGATTTTCACCTTAAAGAGGAACTCCAGCCTAAACAAACATACTGTCATTAAGTTACATGAGTTCTGTTAACCCCCTTGCCATTACAATTCTGGCGGCAAGGGGGCAGCGCAACACTTTTTTTTTTATTTTTTTTTTTTTAAATCATGTAGCGAGCCCAGGGCTCGCTACATGATAGCCGCTGACAAGTGGCATCCCCCTATCCATTCTGACTGCCTTCGGCGATCAGAGTAAGCAGGAAATCCCGTTCAGAATGCGGCGTGGCGGGTAGTGGCGAATCGGTGGCGAGCGGCGACGATCGGAAACTGCACGCAGCTAGCAAAGTGCTAGCTGCGTGCAGGAAAAAAAAAATTTGAAAATCGGCCCAGCGGGGCCTGAGAAATCCTCCTACGCAGGTTACCCCAAGCTGAGCTCGGGATAACCGGCAAGGAGGTTAATTAAAATAGATAGGTAATATAATCTCTTACCCACACTGTTTTAAAAGAACAGGCAAATGTTTGATTTCATGATGGCAGCCAATCTTTTTGGTTGAAAGGAGGTGACAGGGTGCATGAAACACAGTTCCAACTGTCCTGTGTCCTAAGCACCTCTCCCAGTTGCTAGGCAACGTGATTAACAACATAGGAAATCCCATCATGCTCTGCACAGCATCAGGGAAAAAAAGGCAGGGCTTTAAAGAAACACCAAGCCTTTTCAGTTCTGCTGAGTAGATGTTTAGTCCGGAGGTTGACTTTAAGTGATTATGAACCATTGGGCTACAGTACCCTTTTTTCAGAGGCTTGCCTGAACATAAAGCAAGTTAAAACTGGATACATGGATGTACAGTAGCCAAACTGTCATTAAATTAACATCAGAGTGATTTCAAAGGTCTCTGTACTCTAGTCTTCATGTTTAGATTTGTGAAGTTTAAAGCAGAATTAAACTCTATACATAATGAATTAAAGGATACCCGAGGTGACATGTGACCTGATGAGATAGACACATATACTGTATGTACAGTGGCAAGCATGCACATGACTATGCTGTGTTCCTTTTTTTCTTTCTCTGCCTGAAAGAGTTAACATCAGGTATGAAAGTGACAGTTTCTATCTGGGTCGGGACCGTGTCGGACTGGGTCAGACTATAGCATAACCCTCACTGATAAGTAATTCCTGCTATAAAATACTTTCCTGTCAGTAAATGGCTTCTGTGAGCAGGAAAGAGATAAAAAAGGGTCAATAATTCATAGATTTAAGCTCTGGCATACTTCAATGAAGGTGTCTTTGAGCAGAGACAATGAAATAGTAAAAAAAAACTAGATTTAAATATAAAATAAATTGTGGAATTTTTTAAAAAAGTCATTTTCAGGAGAAGGAGGATAGATACAATTGTTTTTATCATCAGTTTATTTTCACCTCGGGTGTCCTTTAACCCATTCGCGGTCCGTCGTTTTCACTTGAGAAATGTTCACCTCCCATTCATTAGCCTATAACTTTATCACTACTTATCACAATGAACTGATCTATATCTTGTTTTTTCCTGCCACCAATTAGGCTTTCTTTGGGGGGTACATTTTGCTAAGAGCCACTTTACTGTAAATGCATTTTAACAGGAAGAATAAGAAAAAAACAGAAAAAATTGATTATTTCTCAGTTTTCAGCCATTATAGTTTTAAAATACATGCCTCCATAATTAAAACTCACGTATTGTATTTGCCCATATGTCCTGGTTATTACACCGTTAAAATTATGTCCCTATCACAATGTATGGCGACAATATTTTATTTGGAAATAAAGGTGCATTTTTTCCGTTTTGCATCTATCACTATTTACAAGTTTAAAATAAAAAAATATATAGAAATATTTCATCGTTACATTGATATTTAAAAAGTTTAGACCCTTAGGTAAATATTGACATGTTTTTTTTTTATTGTAATGTTTTTTTTTTTTTTTTATAGTAAACATTTTATTTGGGTAGTTTTGGGAGGGTGCGAAGTAAACAATAGGTTTATAATGTAAATGTGTGTTAATTTTCATTTTTTTTTACTTTTAGTTGTAGTATTACTTTTTGGCCACAAGATGGCGGCCATGAGTTTGTTTACATGCCGCCACTCTAAGCGTAACACGCGATTAGAGCGACGCATGGGGGAGGTAACAGCCAGAAAAGGCGCAGCTTCCGAGAGAAGCTGTCGCTTTTTCAGCGGGGGAGAGCAATCAGTGATCGGGCACCATAGCCCGATTCACTGATTGCCTGGCTAACGAACCATGGGCCGGGAGCATGCAATCGGCCGCGGGAGCGCGCGGTAGCGCCCATGGTTCCTGGACGTAGTTTCTACATCCAGGAACCAAAATAGGTTAAAGAAAACATTTAGCACCCTTACAATAAATGAACTGTACATGGTAAATTGCTTTTCTTTTTCCTTTATACTCATACTGGGTGAGCATCCATCCTGAGTTCACTTCTTCATAAAAATAAGCAATCACTCCAGAATCGCCCAGTAATCACAATCCCTCCAAATATCGCAATTGCTCCAAAATTGCTCCAGAAATCACTCCTGAAATTGAGTTGCTAGAAAAAGTACTTTCTCTGTCTTCATAAATAAGGGACTGTAGGCTTAAACAGGTACATTATCCTGATGGTAAAGTCATTATTTACTGGGGGGCAATTATTGTAACATTCATTTTTGAAAAACAGAGTTTAATCCCGCTTTAATCACAAATGAAAAACAAAATAAAAATTATTTTAAAAAAAAGTCCACACATTGACATAGCGCCACCTAAAAAGTGAGATGCAGAAAGTGTCTACTCTTGTGTCTGGCGTTAACAGAGGAAAGAATAAGTGCTGTATGCAGTAGTACAGAGTAGTTGCATTCTGGGAAGGCTGTCTGTACATAAAGATATCCAGCATGCGGATCTGAGAGGGGAATTTCTTCCCGAAGGCTTCAATCACATTGCCTTTCTGGAATGGAGCTACAAAAAAAGCTTCCTCTTTCTTCAGGTTAGAAAGAAGGAACAGTAGGAACTTTCTTTTCAGTACTTTTTCAGGTCAAACTTTTTTTCTTTGCCGCATACTATTCATTTCTGCTCAAGGCATTTCTAGCTAAACATAAGCACTTTTAGATTTGGCTAAAGCTTTTTTGTGTTTTTTTTTTTAGTTGGTATTTTTATTGTATGTTTAATTCTAATTGATTATTTTATTGTTTTGTGAAGATTGAAAAACCATGTGTCCTTAGTGCACAGTACCGTTTAGAGGTATGTTAGGAATTAATTGATAGTGTTTGGTGCAGGACTATTCAATGTCTGCTTATTACAATGCTTATTCCACATGCTCATTGCTTTGAGCCCCCTCCATAGACATAATGATATTACAGCTATAGCCACACAGCCAGATTTTCAGTGTAAGTCAGGTAACTCCGAATTAAGTGTTCCTCCGAGTTGCTATGACTCGGAGGGGGAATAGTGTTTAACACTGCCTGGAGTGCGAGCAGCAACAGGGAAAGCTGTCAATCATCTCACCCTACGCCCAACTGACAGGGCGACAGAATGACACGTACGCACAGGGGGGCTTCTTTGTCAAGTGGTACTTCACACCATGACTACAAATGTGGTGAATTCCAACATTTCACAGTCATGATGGGACCTGGAGACTGGGGAACAAAAAATAAGTTGGGGGCATACGTCCCAATGGAACATAGTGGACATTTTATATACTGTAGGAACAATCACTATAACTGTGAACAATGTTTCGCTCTGAGGATGTTCAGTACTTGGGCCACATTTTTGAAAAGACCACACAGACATGGGCCTAAGCTATCCGTTGCCCGAGGAGGTAGCTGGGCATAGGAAAGGGTTTTCTGTGGAAGGGGTACTGCTGCATATGGAAGAGGAGACTGCAAAGGGATAGCAACACATAGAAGAGCTGCTGCTTAAGGGAACTGTTCATTGAAAAAAAGGGTTTCTGTATATGGATGTTACATATGAAATGGGCTCCTGCATATAAAAAGGTAGCCACAAAAACATTGGCCTAGGGGATGGAAAAATAAAATTCCACCTTAATCAATACCGCTTCTCGAGAAGGGACCTTCACCACCACTAGCTGTAATTTTATGCATCCAACACAGCTGAGCAGAATACCACTTGGGTCTTCTTTTTCTAACACCAAACTGCATTGGTGTGAAGGGGAACTATACAATATATTCAATACATACACTCAATACACATATTCACTTGTGTATCCCCCTATTGATTGGTGTTTGGTCACACCCTAGCAAAATGTACTATGAAAGAATAGGGGAATAGTGATGAGGAGGGTGGCCCACTAGAGTAAGCACTATGGGTGGGCAGATCATTAACACTAGGAGGCAGCTGTGCACACACTATAATATTGGCCAAATTGGCCCCAAACAACCCAGAGCAACTGAGTAGGGTGCCATATGCATCCTGCTTAAAAAGGGCGCCCACTAAAATAGCCCTTTTCAACAGGACGTCGGTGGGGCGTCATAGGGTAAGTATTGGGGAACAAGCTTAAGCACCCACCAGGGTGGTTAAGGTTAGGTGCCCATTGGAGGGGGTTAAGTGTGGGCACCACCGGGGGGGGGGGGGGTTAATATTATTGATATTTACCATATGAATCAAGTTGTAGAATATCAATACATTTGCCAATATTTTACGACCAGCTATTTCCTGCGCCCTTTTCAATGGGCGCCTTTATCATATGCCAATCAACCATCTTAGCTAAAAATTATCTGGCGAATGAATTAGGCTTAAAGCGTTTGTACCCACTTACAATTAACGTCACTCAAACTATTGTTAGGAAACGGTTTTGGTGACTATTTCGAAAAGATTGCTGTGCTGGCAAGCTGGTTGCAGGAAGACCCAGATAGCATCTGAAATTATAATTACAGCCATTTTTTTCTTCCTTTTTTTGTAGGTCCTTCTAATTGAATAGGAATAGGGCAAGTTAACTTGAAAGAACACTTGGCGTTTTAACGTGGGAACACATGGATATCCCTGACTAAACCATTAAATTTGTCAGCAGGATATTTCTTAACCGCCATTACTTTCATGTCATAATTTTATAAGTCTTCCCACAACGCAAAGTTAGGATCTGTGGGCGTACAACGCCTCCCGTTCTGTACAAGGAGATATAGCTGTCCAACAGTTCCAATCAGCGGCTTTTTTCCCCTGTCTTTCCCTGTATTCCTCCCCTCAACAGCACATTCTCTCTCTCTCTCTCTCTCTCACTTCTCTCAACATATTTCTCTCCCTGCTGAGAGATGCTTTGTACAATCTCCTTCTCCTGCTCACAGTGGCAACGCACTTATCTGTCATTTTATTATCATACAAACACAGATGTTACCATGACAGCTGATTCTGAGACTGCAAGGTAACTCTTTCATTGAGAATTACAGCTCTGGATTTAAAGGTTTTATTAGTGTGGTAAATATTCAAGTACATACTTTTTTTGTCACGTGGTTGGTTAGATTACACCGGAGAGTTGCTATAGAAGAAGCAACAGGTAACTTCAATCACCGAGCTAGCTGTGTCATTCAGGAAATGACTGGTGCTATATGAAAGTCAAGGTGTTTACTCGATTCCTCTGAACTCCAGGCAAACTGCTAAATACAGTAAATGAAAAATGCGCTCTCTGTCAGTGATCTATAATCTTGTTCAGGGTTTCGAGGGTTTCTGACGTCATTCTAGCCAGAGATTATAGCCAAAAACCATGGACACGGAAGGACTCATGATGATTGGACAGTGCAGACCAGCAGGTCCTCAGTAGGGATGCTGGGAAAATTGATGCAGAATTACAATTTTCAAGGTACTAATCAAAAATCGGCTTACTGCGGCAGAAAACGATATGTGGAAATAGGTATGCGGACATCAGAATTCCCCGGGAAATGCCGCATTACTGCAACTCAGAAATGTAAGTCAATCACTTCACTGAGGCTGGCTTCACACTGGGAGTTGTTTATTTTTGAGATGCAGGGGGTCATATCACACCGCATTGCCAAAAACAGGCTTCGGGTATTTCCATGTTAATACGCAGCAATCTCCGTCTGGCAGCAGACCAAGCAGGAAGTGAGGCTCTCTAGCACTCACTTGCTGTGGCCGAAAATTGACAAAACAACGCTTCTGCGCATGTGTAACACGAATACTTGGGGCGGTCGCCTTAAAATGTCTGCATTGTCATAGACTTACATGATTTCCGGTTCACTGCACTTCGCCGCTGAAGATGCTCGACAACACATGGATGCGCTTGTTGCCGCGGAGTGTCAAAAATTACACTTCTGCCACGGCGCATCCCAACGCGTAGGTATGAAAGGCTAATTGTCGAGCGTTACTGTGTGATAACACAATGCAGTGAAAACACCCCAGTGTGAAAGGGACCTCAGAAGCATTGAACCAATCGGAGAATGTAGAATTGTTACCATGGAAATCGGACAACCGTGGAAATTTTAGGCCTATCAGAAACCTCAGAGGTATTAGGCCAATCTGAGAATGCAGAAGTTTTCTGTGGTTACCGACCATAAGTTCGGTAGTCCGCATAATAGCTTACATCCACATAAAATACTGAGTGTGGATTCTAAACTGCAGCCGTGACATGATGCAATGCTATAAATAAAACTGTGTAACTGAAAATAAAAATATGAGACTCTCTTCTTTGCTACTTATGTTCTATTGATTATCTGTACTATACAATTGATTATCTCATATGCTTATTTTCGCTTCAGTTTCACAGCACTTTGCAAATGTTGATGTGCCCTGTGTTAAAAACTTACTTGTGAAATAACGTTTTAAACAACTAATTGAAAAATATAAGACATCAGCACATACACTTGTAAGCCTTCCAAGATGATGTCACCAATGTACAGAAAGAATACATTTTATTTTAAATATCGGGGTTGCTTCCAATTTTAGACTCAACCATTTAAAACAAATAAAAAGTAAACATTCAGGTTAAGTTTGTCATCTTCCTGAAGGAGCCATACACTCCATCATATGAGCGAAATCTGCATTCTTTTTTGGACACTGCAATTAATGTTTTTGTTCCATCTGTAAAGAAATAGCTTTGCCTACAAACAAGAGAGCTCTGTATAACTAGTTGATGCTAACACACGGAAAAAAGGAAATATAAAATGTATCTCCATAGCAACAGAATCATGTCATGTAGTCTGGAAAGCATTAATTAATATTTTGAAATGACAGTGTGTTTTAACTGTTCGAAGTCCAATATTTGTTTTACTGTAGAATCTTAACTCATATGTAATATGAACTCTCCTTGCAAAACTTTCTCTTGATATATCTTCTGATGTTTGCTATTATCATTGATTTACAAAGCACCAACATATTCCGTGACGCTGACAATATATATACTGTATATATACACACACACACACACACACACACACACACACACACACACACACACCACACCACACCACACCACACCACACCACACCACACACCACACCACACACAATCACACACACACACACACACACACACACACACACACACACACACACACACACACACACACACACACACACACACACACACACACACACACACACACACACACACACCATACACACCACACCACACACACACACACACACACACAATCACACACAAACACACACACACACACAATCACACACAAACACACACACACACACACACACACACACACACACACACACACACACACACACACCACACCACACCACACACACACGTTTCCATTATTCCACAACCCCATTAAGGGGGCGCTATGGTGAAAAATTTTAAAATTTAAAATATGTGCAAAATATATTTTAATGAGCACAAGAACTAACTACAATGACATCAGAATAAAATCAGTTGCCATTAATCATAGTATAGCTTTCTGTTTTCACAATTCTTTGCATAAAAAAGGAAACTGGGCCAGATGCAATTGCCAGACTCGCCAACGTTGAATGCCGGTGAGTCCAATAATCAGATGACGATTACATTTTTGTAAACAGTAGGGATTGCTGTTAAAGTCATTGGGAACCACTTTATAAAAAAAGAAAGCAGATACTTACCTAAGGAGAGGGAAGGCTTTGGGTCCTAATGAGTCTTCCCTCTACTCTGCCGGGGCCCTCGGTGCAGTGCTGGCTCCCCTGTTCTCATCCCCCGCCGAGGGAGACTTTGGGAGCCGGAACTGGCGGCTCCGTACTGCGCATGTGCGATTGCACGATAGAAGGCGCTCGCGCGTGCGCAGTATGGAGTGGGTCCATCTTTGGTAGTACTCGGGCTCCCATAGACTTTCCGAAGTCACTTTCACTGGCGGAAGGAGCAGTATTTGACCAATTTAGTGAAACACTGCCTCCTGGGGACAGCGCAGCACCGCGGGCACCGGGAGAGGAAGGCTCATTAGGACCCAGAGCCTTCCCTCTCCTTCGGTAGGTATCTGTTTACCTTTTTTATAAAGCGGTTCCCAATGACTTTAAGCCATTCAGATGCATCCTGGTTTTGGATGCCCTGCCATTTCTCTCTACAGAACCACAATAGACAACTCATTCCTAGAAAACACCTACAAATACTGGAGCTTGCAGATGTTAAAAACAAATCATTCAGTGATAAATTATGGTATTAAACAGGTTACGTTCAAACTTTAAAGCACATAGTGGTCTGTTGAAACGGGAACCGTAGTTCATATCTTGTAATACATTTGATAGAGTACCTTTTCATCCTGTAATGTACGGGATCCACAATGCAGACATTAAGAAATATATTGAAGAATGCCGCAATAAATTTCTATATTACGCTTTCCTGCCTGCAAACTGCTCCCGATGGCTAATCCCCAGCAGAGATCAGCCGAAACATCACTCATTCAGCTGTTTGACCAACATCTGGTGGAAGTCTTTTCAAGCACTAATAGCTCTGGCCCACATAATGTAAGCCAGTCTATTCATCGAGTAATATTGATTCTGTTTGGCCTTACACTTGTCTTTCTTCTTCACCCTCTACCTTCTCCAATCCTCTCTGGTAGTACAGAAAGTCTAATTTAATAAAGTGTATTATATAAAGTAAAAATGGTCTGGACAGTTCCCCAGACTTTTCTAGCTTTGCTTCCCTCACCTCCTACACAAAAAAGGGGCAAATATCTGAGCAGGACAGAATGAAACATGAAAAACAAACCTAAAAGAAAGGAAAAAAAACATTTTTTTTCTGTGGGCCAAAATTGTTATTACTGTTTCTCAGCATGGCTCAGAAAGCATCTGGATGGGAGTATACACAAATGTTTCACTTAAAGAGAGTTTGAAGCCTCTTAAAATTACTCTTTTTATTTAACAATCCCCTTCTACACTATTACCCCACCTAAAACGCCGCTATCCGTGGCAAAACGCTGTGTTAAACACCCTTAAATCCCCGGGGCAATGTTGGAGGAGCGCTTCCTAGTAGAGGCAGACCTTTGGGCTGTAGCTCTGCCTCTACTCCCGTCAATTGGCGCTGATTGCCTCCTCTCCCCGCCCCTCTCAGTCTTCTTTCACTGAAGGGCGGTAAGAGGCGGTGATTATTGCTGATTGACACAAATGGAGGCAGAGCTAAAGCTAAAAGCTCTGCCTCACCGGGCAGCAAAATCCACGACCAGGAAAGTCGTGGATTTTTGCCCCGGTGTTTGGGGGGGTTAAACACTGCGTTTTGTTGTGGTATAGCGGTGTTTTAGAAGGAATGATGGTGTAGAAGGGGATTGTTAAATAAAAAGATGAATTTTAAGAGGCTTTAGAGTCTCTTGAACACGACTCCTTTCTCACATTTCAGATTACTTCTTTCTTTTTACTATATTCACACCTACAAGGATACATACAATCCAAGGAACAGGTCGCTGCAACCACTGCACCTGCTGTGATCGGGAGCAAAACACCAAGGAGCCAGGTAAATGTAGTAGATAAGAATTCCACTGCATCGATCTCAGGATAAAAGTCCACAGCTCACGTGTATCGGATCAAACTTATGGCTCCTTACTCATAGCTCATTGATATGACTAAGGAGTCATAAGTTTGCTCCGATACACGTGAGCTGTATTGCTGTTTGTCCACAATTGCCCCAATAAAAATTGGACTTTTATCCTGAGATCGGTGCAGCGGATTCAAGTAATCAAGTGACAGGCAGTCTATTGGGCCAATCAAAGTGCAGGGATCACGTCCTATGAAGCCACTGAACCTGACAAGGCCCAGGCCAGGATGAGTGGAGCAGTCGCTATGTGAATGGTGCGCATGGAAGTTACTAGCGTACCCTATGCTGCACTACCGCGCATAGCGTGCGCACAGCTCGCAATCCTCACATTTAAAAAAAAAAGAAAAGATTTCTCATGGGAAACGGGGTATCAGCTACTGATTGGGATGAAGTTAAATTCTTGCTTACGATTTATCTTTAAATGCATCAAAGGTGGTGACATTTTTACTGCTGGCATTGTGCTTCACTGTGGAATGTTCGTTTATGTGTTGCAAAGAGAGCAGGAACAACTCCTTGTCTCCCAGAGTGCATTGGGAGGAGAAGGCTTTTTGACATCATAGCCTAGGCTAAACATCACTGGGAGGGCGGGTTACATACCCAGATACAGCAGTATATATACTATACATAGGAAGTGTTTCTGATGCTTAAACCAGGATAATTAATGTAAAAATGGGCATTCTAAATAATTAAGTACATCCTTTACTTTATATGTCTTTGTAGTGACTTTTTAACTGTGTCAGCAAGCTCAACAGGCCTAGCACAAGCAAAGTGTATAATGAACACAGTAAGTTGTTTAGACAAGAGATAACTCTTAAAGGTTAAGCCAACAGTTTACTGCTCCGACTTTGTTACATTTAAAAAGAGCAAAGGCAGAAATCAAGTTTTCGTCAGATGCAGAAAATGAACATTCATACAGTAATTAGTGGATCAAAATTTCAGGATACAGTAAAATACTTTCTAGTTATAACTGAGAACAGAATTACAACCTTTCTACAATGAAAGCGAAATATGCCCACATGGCTACTGATTTTTATGTACGGTTTGAAGCCATTACTCTTTGTTTCCCTGATCAGTCAGACATGATTAATATCTGCTTCAGTATCTCCGGCACACAGCGTGGCCTCTTCCCACTAAGTCCATCTTGTATCACTAACGTATGCCTTTACCTTATCAGTCTAGGATTACTGAAGCTCACTCTGTGTCTATATCGTATCTCCCACTTTACCCCTCCATTGCTTGCGATTGACTAATTTGCTCTCTTGGGAGACGCACTGCAAACATTGTTCATACTTTCTTCCTCTTTCTTCTCAGCACACACCAAAGTTCTTCTAAATCCCCTCCTTTATCTCTAAAGTCCTTCACCAGTCTTTTACCTCTTATTTTTCACTACTTATCTCTCGGTACGCTCCTTCTTGACTTCATAGCCTAGGAAGCCTAAGCCCGTTCTTAACCTGCCCTTTCCAAAGCATGCCGTTATGCCGTATTATTATAGGCGCCTTGAGTTTTTTTTTATTTCTTTTTGATCTTTTATGTGTAAACATATATGTATTTCTATATATTAGCATCTTCACTGCAGCATTTTATTCTGTGCTCTAGGTAATTGTGTAAATGAAAAGGTAACTATTGAGATAAAGATACTCCAGGCCATTGTGAAGTCCTTTGGGATCTGGAAAACCTTGGCGAGGGTGGAGAGGTTACGATTGCTCTGCTTTCTACTATGTTTTGACAAATGAGGACCACACTAAGCAGACCAGGAAACCTCCATAAATAATGAACGTGCTTAGGTTACACAACCGTATGTAGACAGGTTTAATAGTTGTCTACAGTTTTATTATTGTGAGTTTATATACCACTGATATCTCCTGCTTTACAAAGTGTATACAGTAAAGTCTCATTTATTTGACACAGGCAGGGATTGCCTGATGCCAGACATGTGGGCAGGGCATGCCGGTTGCTTGAGAACCTTCTGAGCTGTCCTCCCCCAACTGATTAGCAGCAAAGCGGTGTGCAGCAGAAACTGTTTGCACATCCTCCGGGCGCCATCCTTTTCACTTCTTACAGCTCACAGCTTTGCTGTGGAAAGCCCCGATGTGTCATCTGAACTGAAGGGGATCAGTTGACAACCTGGGGAGCTATAAAAGGACGTCACACAGCAGCTGGGGAACTGCAATTGGCCGGAAACAGTCCGGTAAACTTAACCAATCCAATGACAGGCATAGAAACCGTAGAATGAGCCGTGCGCTGCGAGCTCGTAGGGCATCTCCAGCCTCTCCCTTGTCTTACATTTATTGGTAAGCACTCCGCACTTTATCATATATTTATTCCAACTTTACACTGTCGGCTTATTCATACCATCATTTTTGTGTGTTTATTTGCACGGCATTGTGATATGTATTGTACTGATTGAATTTGCAGGCAGCACTTTGAATCGTATATTTTTTGTAGTAACGTTGTAACGATTGGTTAATTGTACAGTGAAATTGGTTCACTGCATATGCACTATTTGTATTTATTACTCTGGAACTAAATGTTGCACTATATTGCACACAATGGACTTGATTCACTACTTAGCGCCGTAGTGAAGAGCCACTTAGTGGGCCTAATTAGAGTTAAGAGGCCTTATCAGAGTTAGCGTGCCTTATCAAAGATAAGGGGCCTTATTATCGGTGCCTTATTAGAGTTAAGGGGTCTTATC
Source organism: Hyperolius riggenbachi (assembly GCF_040937935.1). Taxonomy (NCBI): domain Eukaryota; kingdom Metazoa; phylum Chordata; class Amphibia; order Anura; family Hyperoliidae; genus Hyperolius; species Hyperolius riggenbachi. The sequence continues at coordinate 506,562,663 of NC_090647.1, read as the reverse complement.
AGAGTTAGTGTGCCTTATCAGAATAGCATGTGCTATTCTGATAAGGCATGCTAACTCTGATAAGGCCCCTTAACCCTAATAAGGCACGCTATTTGTCTTAGTGAGTTTGTCTTAGTGAATCAAGCCCCTAGCTTCCTGGTTTGTACCCACAAAGTGTTAAGGCTCACTAACTGGCTTACCACAGCAAGGGGGTTGCTGAGCTGGACTCCTACACCAGGTATGACTCCTGGTTTGCCGGTGCACAATCCCTCTGTGAGTCACCACTTCACAATGGAAAATACTGTATTGAATGGCATATAAACTTGCGTTTATCAAATCAGTAGCAAAACACGACATGTTTCGGGGAAATCCCCCTCCTCAGGCTTACCGCCAGTTAGTGAATCAAGCCCAATATGCGCTATCTTCAGCTACTGGGGACTTCTGATTACAATCAGATTTAGAAGGAGTTTTTGTTTTTAATTGTTCTTGTTGGATAAGTCCCATAATAAAATTTGACATTTTTTCACCAACTTTGAATGTTGATGTGATACATTAACTACAGTCCCTACAGGGGGCATCTTTGCTTGATGTTTATAGTTGTTTTTTCAACCCTTAAAGGGATACACTACTATGTGTAAAATTATAGCTCTGGCTTTTTGAGTAACAGGCATAGAAACAAATCTGGAAAAAAAAAACATCATTTGTTATGGATCAGCACCACCAGGGATGTCTGACCTGATTGATTGGATGGTCGAATGAACAGGACATTAGATTGTTAATGGGCACTTTGAGTCTTACGTCCCAATCCACTTTCAAAGTACACACCTTTGCATACAGCATATGCATAGTCCTTCATCACCAGCTCAAAATTATTTTCATCTCATTGACCATCCCCATCCATAATCAGAAAGCAACTATTCATGTGTCATCAGATGCCTGCAATGGTCACAAAGGACTGCTAGAAAAACGAGCTACACTTCAGAGTAAGTCATGCTACCTTAACTGCTTGTCCTGTAACAAAAAATGTACTTCCTGGTGCTGGCCGATTCAAAAAGAATATGCAGGTTCTAATCTAATTGCAATAAAAATAAATAAAAACCAAAAACTCTTGCCAGTGGTGTGATCCTCCATTTTTATAACCTCACTAGTTCAGAAGCAGTATGCAGATTAATTGTTTTGACACTTTTGCATTAATGTACCAGGTTGTGACTCAAGGGCTAATGCACAAAACTTTGGTAAAATTGTCATAAGCAGGGAGTGCATAACAACTTTGCCATTACTTAACTACTTAAGCATTTTGGATGTAGCTGCTACGTCCAAAAGTCTGCCCCTACTGCTGCTCGCTGCTGTTGGCGGTCGCGCGTGCTCCCGCGCATGCTCCCCCCGCCGTTAGCCCAGAAATGAATGAATGGGAACACCGTTCCCATTCACTGATCTAAGTCCCTGTTAGAAAGACCAATGGCTTGTATGAGAAGCTGCGATCATTCTAAGTAACACATCCCCTATTTACCTCCTGCAAGCATACTATACGCATACAGGATGCCTAAAAAAAAAAAAAATGAATGAGACCATCTTGTGGCCAAATAGTAAAATTACACCTACATACATTTTATTAATAAACATTACCACACATACATTTATAATGTAATCTATCTGTCCATTTTTTTAATAATATTCCCATTAAAATGCATTTAGAAAAAAAAAATTCTTAGCACAATGTACCACCCAAAGAAAGTCTAATTGGTGGCTGAAAAAACAAGATATAGATCAATTCATTGTGATAAGTAGTGATAAAGTAATTGGTGAATGAATGGGAGGTGAAAGTTGTTCAGATGCATAAGGTGAAAAAACACTGAAGGCTGAAGTGGTTAAGGTAGCGCATGTTGCATAATTAGTGTGACCTGTGTAATCTAGGTAATGTGGGTGTTGTAAGAGTAGTGCATGCTAGGCAAATAGCATAATGTACATTAGCCTAGTAATGCTTGCATTATCTAGGTAATACAGCTCATTCTAATTGCTCAACACATGCTACCTTGTGTAAGTGCTGGTTGTTGTTGGTTTGCTCTCTGGGCATGGTAACTTTAGCCAAGTTTTATGCATAAGCCTCTCAGTCAAGGCTGACCACCTATCACACAACTGGATCTTTTAACCATTTAATGACACCCTAACGTATTAAAACGTCATGCTTTACCCTATTAACAGCAACATGACGTTTTATTACGTTGCGCGTTCCCGCCGCCGCTACCGCCGTGTGTGCGTTGCTACCGCCGCCGATTCCGCCGGGATCCCGTGCTGAGTGATTGGGGAAGAGGACCGAACAGTCCTCTACCCAATCGCAGTGCCTGGAGTGAATGGACGTGACCGTGAACAGCGGCTACGTCCATTCACAAAAACAGGAAATTGTTACTGTTCAATTAAGTGTAAAAAAAAAAAAAAGTGATCACTTCCTATAACGAAGTGTGGCCAAAAATATATTACACATACAAAATACAGACATACACAATTACATACACATCATTAATAAAATTGCACTTATGACCCTCCCACCCAAAAAAAAAACACTTGTAAAAAAAAAATCAGCTTAAAATAAATAAACAAATAGTTTCCTTATGGACTTAGCTTTTTTTAATCTATATTTTATGGGGGAAAATTAATTTTAATTTATTACATTGAGACTGGTAATTATGTCCAGAACAAAAAAAAACAAAACAGAAAAATAACACCTATATTTCAAAATAATATATTGTCGCCATACATTGTGATAGGGACATAATTTAAATGGTTTAATAATCGAGACAGCTGGGTAAATAATATGTGCTTGTTTTATCCACAGGAGAATGTTTAATTTTAAAACTATAATGGCTAAAACCTGAGAAATAATGATTTTTTTCTTTTTTTTGTTTTTTTCTCATTAAAACGCATTTAGAATAAAAATATTCTTAGCAAAATGTACTACTCACAGAAAGCCTAATTGGTGGGGAAAAAAATGAGGTATAAATCATTTTCTTGTGATAAGTAGTAATAAAGTTATTCGGGAATAAAAGGGAGGAGCACTGACAAGTGAAAATTGCTCTGGTCCGTTAGAGTAAAAACCCTTGGGGGTGAACTGGTTAAATGTCACTCTCCACATTCCTTTTATATTTCCATTTCCATTCATGGCTTTCTGGTCAGTCCTTCACTGAATGTGAAGCCACTTTGTGAAGCTACTTTGCCTGTTTCTGTCAGGTTTAATGGTTTAATTAGCCTGACAACTGTCCACAATTTTCCAGATGACTTGTATGTTATTCTAGTTATTTATTTTTTATGAGATCAAGAAACGTCTGCATTTTTATCCATATGAATAAGAATGCTATGTGTCGAAAAAGGAGTGTGCTAATGCGATGAAATAGTGTGAACACAGCCTTAAAAGTCAACAAAACTCCAATTCAACAAGGCAAATTCTAATAAGGGGTTTAACTACAAATCATTCCCCTCCCACCAGAAAAAACTTTGATACACCCCCTTAAAGTGAACCTCCGGACTAAAAATCGACTCAGCAGCACTGAAAAGGCCTGGTGTTTCTTTAACAGTTTCACAGCATCAGAACTTTGTTTCTCTTATCCAAGCTTCATTTTTAGCTGCACAGAAGAAAACTGCCCGGGCTTTTTCCCCCTGATGCTGTGCAAAGCATGATGGGATTTCTGATGTTGTTGCTCTCGTTCTGCAGTTTTGGTGCAATTTTTTTTTTTTTTTTAAATTTTGAATTTGACATTTGAAGCCTAGCGTGTGCAGCTCAGAGGGGTTATCAGGACACAGGACATTTGGAACTGTGTCTCCTGCTCCTTGTCACCTCCTTTCAACCAAAAAGATGGCTGCCCCCATGACAAAGATGGCAGCCCTCATGAATCACAAACATTTGCCTGTTCTTTTAAAACAGGGTGGGTAAAAAGTTATATTACCTATCTATTCTAATTAACATAACTAATGTAACTTAATGACAGTATGTTTGTTTAGGCTGAAGTTCCCTTGGTGACTCACACAACATGGGGGTTTATCATACCAGGGTCAAAAAACAAGTGTGCCCATTAGGTTCTTAACACCCATATAAAGTGTAGCCACAAAACAACCTGAGCTGCCATTTCAGAGCAAGGGAAGGTCAGTAGCTCCTCCCCCCCTTCCTGCAGTTGCAGTGGCTACTCCACCAAAGTATGCCCCTGGATTTATAATACATTTACTATGATTGACATGTCTTTATCATAAAATAGGGGCTTCAATACATAGTACAGAACATTATTGACTGGAGCTTTGTTTTTCAAAACATTGTAAGCCCCCCTTTTTAAAAAATTTCAAACACTCTATTGTATAAGTATACAAACATGGAATCCTCAGAATTCTACCTTATAATAATAATAATTCTTCACAATTGGAACACAGATTACAGTAAAATAGTTAGAACCTGAACTCTAACAATTTTTCACTAACTAAAAGTTTTGACCGGTCTAGTACTGTATAGAAAATGTATGGAGACCTTTTTAATATTCTGATTGGTATTTAAACAGAACTTCAAGTGAAAGGAAAAGCGAGGAGGCCATTAGTGGCTTTTCTTTCAAAAAAAGGTTATATGCCTGGTTGTCATGCCAACCTTTTGCCTTGAAAGCCCAACTAAACCCTAAATTGAGCAAGGCAAGTTCTCAAAGCATTTGCGCTGATTAATGTGCATTATAAATATGAAACAGAACTTTTCTGATTCAAAAACCCATTGTATGGCTGTCCTTGCCTGTGGCTGTGTAATTTTCCATTCTGATGTTGGACTTCTAGAGTTAGACTAGTTTCCTTTTAGCAGACAGAGATCTTACTATTATTCAAGCAGTAGCAGAATTCAAGGACTCCACTTGAATTTTTTTCATCAACCCTATGCTTCATTATGACAGTCACAGTAAAGAAAAACAATGTCTTGGTCCTTCCACCCTTTATCAAGTGCACTTAATAAAGGTCGGAAGGACTGAAACATTACAAGCCTTGGTTGTGATCATACAGTATGCAACATAATATAACATCTCATGGTTTTCTCTCCTTGTCATGTTGTGTTCTGTCAAGGCTGGATTTATACTTGTTTTGCCCCTAGGCCAAGTGTGTTGGGACTCCCCTTCCTTCTGCAGCAGAGCCCCTCCCATTCTATGTGCAGCTGCTACTTCCATGTGTAACATCCATGTACTGCAGCCTCTCTCTTTCATGAACAGCTCCCTTGGACATTAGCTTCCCTTTTTCATGTATTTCTCCCCATGTGCAGCCTCCTCTTTCATATGTAGCAACCTTTGTCTAGGCACCTTCTAGGCCTTTGTGGCCTTTGCAGAAATCTGGCCCTGTGTTCAGTAATGACGGAGGCAGAATAACTGGAACTAGGTTTATTTACAAGCTTCTGTAGCTCTCTCCATAAAGTGCCACTTTCCTCTGTGTCGCCAAACAGACATAAACAGGAACCAACAACTCACAGCAGTATAGGTCATCTTTTTGCAGGGAATAGTAAGATTTCTTGTATCTGAATGTTTCTTGATTACTTAAAGTGTACCTGAACTCATTCTATTTTAGGGAAAAGTGGTGTCTAAGCTTCCCCGCTAACACTGTATATAAAGCCAGACATGCTATTTATTTGTACATCTGCACCTCCTTTTATGGGGGGTTATTATTATTATTTTAGGGCTTGTACACACTTGGCTGCACTGCGATGTGATTTTTCAATCACAAGATCTCCGCAAAAATAGTACAAATCATGAGCCGCTGTACACAGTGGTGCGATGAAATTTTAGAAAATTGCAATTGCAGTCCCTGTGCTGGCTTACTGAACAGGAAGAGCCGAGATTTGAACCCTGGTCTCCCGTAACAGAGGCAAAGCCGTTAACCAGTACACTATCCAGCCACTTCCAATTACTAGTGGCTAAACCCCATGTCATATATTACCTTAGCTATGTAAGGTATACACCACTGTGATATCCCTATAGAACTGCTGCCTTCCATTGATTGGTTTACCTAGCTTGATAAGGTAGGAGACTATCCATGAAAGGTTCAAAGGGTTGAAAATCCACACTGAACCCTTTTGACTTGCTGCAGGTTTACACCATCTGTTATGAACTGTCCTTTGAACAGATCCGCTCGACAGTACACCGTGGCATAGGCAGCCTTATTAATTTCAGAACCCTGGGAAACCTCTCCTGAGAAAATAGAGACCAACCTGACTAGGAGCTCCCCTGCCCAAGAAAATGAACCAGAGCTTGTGTTAAAATAGATGTTTGTTGTGCACTATAGCACTTTGATTTCTCTTTTATACAAGGGAGAGAAAGAATCATTCACCAGCAGAGAGAAACCGGTGGAGTGCAGGCCTGCCCGCCCCTGTCAAATTGATAGAGTGAAGATGTTGAACTAGATAATGGAAACTTTCTATTCAGTAAGAGCTGGAATAAAGAAACCATTTCTAGTCATTCATCAGCATTGATTGCCTTACTACTTGAGGCTTAGATCAGAACTTACTCTTTACGAATGGAGAATAAAACCAGCATGTGATCCACTGCTGAAAATGCGGTTAGGCAAAGCTTATCATTTTGTGCTAAAAGTAATCACCGGCATGTTTAACAACTCCGGGTCTTACTTAGAGAATAGAGTGAGGATGGTTGGGCTGCTCTTGCGGTACAGCTCTGAAACATTTGTGAGATAATAGGAGAAAAACAATGTTCCTTTATCTGCAATTTTTGCCATGTTAACTCGAGACATCTGTATATTAGATCTGGTCATAGCTGTAGGGTGACCATCCCTTAATACACTATTATTTTGTCTAATCTTGGTAGACATTTTATCTATATAACGTTCAGATGTATAAGCCAGTTAATTTGACATAGTTTTGCTACAATGAAGGATACATTTACAAAGAATATTACACCGAGTACACAGGTTGTTGGATATAAAAATGTGTGTAAGCCAAAATGGTAGATGCCTACTGGAATTGGTTAGAAAATTGTGGGAAAAACAAAAAATTGGTAGTCCCGGAAATCAAAGATACTTATTAGGAGAGGTGATACTCCTATTGGGGGCGCATAGGTCAAGTTATGGACTGCTAAATAGAATAAAATGATGCTAGACCTTGCTTTACTTCACCAAAAAATCTAATAAAAGATTAAAAATCTAGGAGACCACACAACCATGAAGTTAAGGCTTACACAGCCGGCTGTGCTACCACACTGACTGCACCTGGCACCCATCAAACACATCACACCTGGGATCCAATACAAACATGAAAAAGAGTACCTGAGATATCTTAACATTATGGTATAGGATCCAACCCAGATTCTTCCCACAAGACAACTGTTTTATGTGATAGATTGCGGAAAAGCCACCGCGCGGACTGACAGCAAGGCGGCTGATTCCGCGTCCAGCTCAGCGGTTTGCACGCAGCAGCGTGCGTTTGATCTAGCTGGGTCTGTTAGTGCACACAGGTTGAGTAATACGTGCGCGCGCGCTGAGAGGCAGAACCTTTATGGCAAACGAGGAGGGATCAGCTGACCAGGTTGGTCAGCTGATCGCAGAGCAAGTGGCCATTGGCTGATCAGCGGTGGGTGGCGCCAGAGAGCGCCGCTCTATATATAGTTATTCCTGGTCAGTCTCAAGTTGTCTGCCGTTGCGAACACTTACGTGAAAGCACTCAGACCATAGTCAGATCCCACAGTGTGTTAGAACCAGGAGGACCTGGGAATTCACACTGAGCCAGATTACTTCTGTGTTATCATTGTGTTATATTTCAGACTAGTTCCAGGGTGTTGAGACCACGGACCTCACACCCAAGTCTAGGGATACTGTGTACCATCATATTATACTTCAGACTAGTTCCAGAGTGTAGAGACCACGGACCTCACACCCAAGACTAGGCATTGTTTGATATCTGTTATGACCTATTGCATTCCTGACTATCCCTCCGCTTTCTGATTCGGTACCTACGCATAACTGATTAGCTGTTGCCAACCCTGCTTGCCCCTGGTTACCGAATCGGCCTTCTGTCTTTGTACTTTATCTGCCCATGTGTTGCCGACCTGGCTTGCCCGACCTTGAGAGCTATTCCTCTCCGTTGAGAGATTAGTCTCCAGACCTGTTTGTGGCGCCAACCTTCCAGGTGTCACTCAGCCACAGGGCCTTCCTGCTATTCAGCCTGGGGCTCCACCCCTTTGGACGCCTCAGGCTGCTGAAAGGTCTTTGTACTTTCCAGAGGGAGGTATTTCCCATACTACCAAGGACCACCTGCTCCTCGGGTGGTCCCACTCAAAGTCATTACTGTTGCACCAAACACTCACACTATATACCTGTAGGTGTCCAGAGGTTAGTTATACTTGTATTATTGGTCATTCTGCAGATCATCAATAATCGGGTATATATCTGTATTCTTGGCGATACTGCAGATCACCAATAATCAGATTCTCTCAGTGTGCTGACACCCATCGTTACATTTTATAAATAAAACATATTTTGTTATTTGATAAACAGATTGAAGGACAACTAACCTGAGAGCGCTATAAAGACGGCCATATTTATTTCCTTTTCCAGGATGCACATTGCCTGGCTGTCCTGCTGGTCCTCTGCCTCTTATGCTAAACATACACAGTTAGATTATTCCTTATCAATCAAGCCGCTGATGGCTCGATTGATAATATCCGACAGGTTCGATGACCCACCGGATAGATTCCCCGCTCGATCCCCGAGCAGGGATTGATCTGCGTACGCACGGACGAGCGGTGACGGGCCGCCATCAAGCCACTGGCTCGATATCGGCGCAAAAACTAACCGTGTATGCCCAGCGTTATACTTTTAGTCATAGACCCTAAGCAAGCATGCAAATCAGAGGTTTGACTTCTTTTGGAGAATGCGTGTTTTTGGTGTGTGATTCAGACACTACTGATGCATAAAAGATCAGCAGGATGCCAGGTAACTGACATTGTTTAGATGGAAATAAATATGGCAGCCTCCTTATCCCTCTCAGGTCAGTTGTCCTTTAAACATTCACTATTCATTAGAGTCTTCAAGTCAATTGAGCATGCATTGTTTGCAAATCATATACAATAGCTGCAAGCCAGATCTTTAGTGATCATTGACGCACGAGCAGTTGTGTAGGACATTGACACAGGAGAGTGACGGTAACAGTAAAAAAGGGCGCAGGAGGCTAGTGGACAAATCAGGCGCCGCCATTCACTACCATAATAAATATCGTTTAATGGGCATCCAACAGGAAAAAAGGGCGCCGGAGAAAAATAACGTTTTAAAAGCGGCGCCCGGAGACTTTTAATGTTTTACAACTGCTTCTCATGATTACACATTATTTAATGATTTATACATTTTTTTTAATATTATTTTTAAACGAAAAACAGTGCAATATTTTTTTAAAACATTATTTTTAAACGAAAAACAGTACAAATTTTTTTTTTACATTATTTTTAAACGAAAAACCGCACAATATTTTTTTGAAACGTTATTAATGCTTATCACAGGGGGGTCTTAGGTTTAGGCACCACCAGGGGGGTCTTAGGTTTAGGCACCACCACGGGGGTCTTAGGTTTAGGCACTACCAGGGGGGGTCTTAGGTTTAGGCACCACCAGGGGGTCTAGAGGTTAGGGGTAGGTACAGGGAGGGTTACTTACTAATTTTTTTTTAAACGTTATTATACGTTTCACTTTTTAAAAGGAAGATTAACGTTTTCACAATTGCCGATTGCATGCACATTATTTAATGATTTATAACTTTATAAAACATTATTTTTAAACGAAATATAGTACATTATATTTTTAAACGTTATCCATGTTTATCGTTTAAAACCCCGCGCCCTTTTTTCCCAGCGACCCTTTTTAACGTACGCGAGAGTGACTGTATTCCCACTGAAAAATGCATATTTAACTGCTATACTTGTTAATATTTTTCCTTCTTGACTTTCCAGCCTTGTTCCTTCTGCCACTTTGTCTTGAATCTATGTCCACATGAAAGCTTTACCCCCCTCCCTCTCCCCCTTCCCCTTCCCCCCCCAGCCATGTGAATGCAGCTTCCCTTGTGTATTGATGCAGAGGTCAGGGCAGAAGTGGCAGCCTCAGGGCGTCTTTCTGCATGCTATGGCATCGGCATATGCACCTCCATACATTGGGGATGTGTCGAACCACAGAGGGGCCACAGAAGTATGTAGTGCATTGGAAATACTGGCTATCATTTCGTGTGTATGTCCTTTAGAATGATTTTTAATTGATATGGATAACAGTAATATTAGTACATTACTATTTAGGGGCTGGGAAAAAAGGGCGCATGCCGCTAGTGGACAAAAAGGGCGCCGCCATTCACTCCCATAATAAATAGCGTTTAATGGGCGCCGGGTAGGAAAAAAGGGCGCCGGAGCTAAATAAAGTTTATAAACGGCGCCAGGAGCTAAATAAAGTTTACAAACGGCGCCCGGAGCTGTTTAATGATTTATAACTGAACTTGTGGTGATTTACGTTTATAAAATGCACCCGTGCCGAATAACGTTTATGAAAATACTAAACATATTTATCTTATTTAAATAATTAAAACATTATTTAAAGTTTTATCCCTTACTGTTTGTAAAACATTATTATTCACAAAATAAAGCGATCAGTACGTAACGTAAATTGCAAAATATTTTTTTAATCCACAATTAGTAAAACATAATTATCCACATAATAAAGGGGGGTCTTAGGTTTAGGCACCAACAGGGGGGTCTTAGGTTTAGGCACCAACAGGGGGGTCTTAGGTTTAGGCATTAACAGGGGGGTCTTAGGTTTAGGCACCAACAGGGGGGTCTTAGGTTTAGGCATTAACAGGGGGGTCTTAGGTTTAGGCATTAACAGGGGGGTCTTAGGTTTAGGCACCAAGAGGGGGGTCTAGGGGTTAGGGGTAGGTACAGGGAGGGTTACTTAGGCACCAACAGGGGGGTCTTAGGTTTAGGCACCAACAGGGGGGTCTTAGGTTTAGGCACCAACAGGGGGGTCTTAGGTTTAGGCACCAACAGGGGGGTCTTAGGTTTAGGCACCAACAGGGGGGTCTTAGGTTTAGGCACCAACAGGGGGGTCTTAGGTTTAGGCACCAACAGGGGGGTCTTAGGTTTAGGCACCAACAGGGGGGTCTTAGGTTTAGGCACCAATAGGGGGGTCTTAGGTTTAGGCACCAACAGGGGAGTCTAGGGGTTAGGGATAGGTACAGGTAGGGTTCTATGTAAGAGTAGGCTTAGGTATAGTTTTAGTAAAATTTTAGTAATAATTACTAATGTATTACAACACTTATTACGAACGTAGTTATATTTATATCATCTTTATAAACAATATTTTCAGATTTTATTATAAGAACAAACCATAAATGACGGTTATTCACAATAATATACAATTATAACAATTAAACATATATTATTGGTTTTTTTATAAACGTAATTATAAGTTTAACTTTTGAAACAGGGAAGATTAACGTTTTCACAATTTCCGATTTCATAAACATTATTTAATGATTTATAATTTTGTTAAACATTATTTGTAAACGAAATATAGCACACTATATTTATAAACCCTATTAATGATTAATTATTATTTAGAGTTTACACCCCGCGCCCTTTTTGTCCAGGCGCCCTTTTTGTACGTACGCTACTATTTATATAGCGCTGACATCTTCTGCAGCGCTGTACAGAGTTTATAGTCTTGGTACTAACTGTCCCTCAGGGGGGCTCACAATCTAATCCCTACCATAGTCCTAAATCCATCATAATCTAGTTCCAATTTTTAGAGGATAAGACAAGACATGGGAAGGACATACAAACCATTTGCAGATAGCTGGCTTTCGTGCCTGGGTCTTGTATACCATTTCACTGAGTATATACTTCACATCGGGGATTCAGCATTGCAATATGAGAGTGATATCTACCGAGCCACCGTGCCATATGTCAAATGCCTAATTGTCAAACTAAAAACCCTTGTTTTTTTATACTACTATTAGTGTCATCCTTTAAGGTAAGCCATCTCTTCATTACTTATTTTATGGGTTTTACCCTTGTTTGACCTTCTTGGCGGTTATTACGAGTCAGGCTCAAGGTGGAAGAAACAAGCCAGGAGCAGTAACCCTGAGCGTGATTCATGGTAGCCGCTATCAGGACTACGCAGCGGGCATTTTCACTCACCACCTGGGGGGTCCAGACACCGGCAGCCATTCTCCTTCCTGTCCTCAGAGTCTCTACAACCCTCGGCTGAGATTGCAGTTTGTTGTCATGATGACAGATGACGATCTTAGTACAGGGTTACAGCGCCACCCAGAGGACAGAGGGAGAACTGCAACTCTGGATCCCAGGGAGGTAAGTGCTGGGGCTGCTGCAGATCTCTCTGTGGTGTGATTTTTTTTTCCAGGTTTTAGGGTCTAAAAGCCTACAAAAAAAATTGCACCGCTTCTAGACCCTAATATCCATAAAGAATCAGACCACCAGGGGGGTTAATTGTAACTTGGGCGTCACTATCCTCATGCATATTTTTATCATTCTATTCAAAGCTAGGAATTTTGATTTGCGGTTGATTTTCTGTTAAGTCCAGATTGTTTCCGACTGATGTTGTGCAGCTTATTGCATGTTATCTTCTCTTCTAGGAAAAAAAAGGGAATAACGGGAAAGTTAATGCAAATGATTGAATTTCTGTGGAAGGAAAGCTGATAAGCTCCTCATGTTTGTCCAGAAATCAGATTTATCGGCAATATTTGCTCACTTCTATAATTATGTTCTGCCTGATTGCTACACACTTTCTTTTGTATGTTTTTCTAGACTGATATGGAGTTATTAAAGGCACAATCTAGATTAGGGTGATATAAAATATGTGTGTGAAAATTCACATTAAAGAGAGTGTCATATTTTTGTGTGGTGTTTGGCTCACATATTTGTTTAGTAATATTACATTTTTTGGGGTGACTGGAATATTAAAGATCACAAATGAAAATGTGATATTTGTTTAGAGCTCCACCTGCTGGATTGACTGACAAGCTCTGTAAGTACAGTGCAGATCGCTCCTGCCCCCCCAAAAGAGGGTGCTAAATAAAGGTCGACCTGAAAAAAAATGCATATAAATATATATGTATGTTTTTGGGATGTGGGAGGAAACTAGAGTGCCCGGAGGAAACCCACACAGACATGGGTGAAAACTCAGTGCAGATAGTGCCCAGGCTGGGATTCAAATCGGGGATTCAGCACTGCAAGGGGAGAAAGCTAACCACTACGGCACCATGCTGCCAAAATCATGTTTTGTTTTTTCTGGCTCTTTTCATGTACTTAGCACCAAGAAAGGAATACCCTCACAGGTTGTTGTTTCAGTCACCTGGGAACTTGAATTGATCCACTATTACCTAAGACTCCTAAAACCTCAAAACCATTTTGCAGATTACTTGCATTGATACTATGTATTGTAATTTGTGTTGTAATTTCCATAACTGGGTGGCAGCCAACTCCTGGTGCCTGTTTTGTCTTTCAGAAGTCTTTTCATTTCTTGTTCTATAATTTTTTGTTGGGTCCATAAACTGAGATGTCTGTTACTCGCGGTGCTGCCGGTTGTTTATGGTTTCTATGGTAACAGGTACATCCACACGTCATGTACACACTGCCTCCCACTGGTTGGAAGACACGTCTGTCTCCTGGTGTTCGCCATAACCAGGCATCACGTGGGACACAAAAAAAGTTGTAAGCCCCCCCCCTAACACTCCCTCCTGCCTGCATAGTTCCCTCACTTACTAGCAAGGATGTAACTACAGGGGAGCAACCGCAAGGGGGGGCACAAAGCTTTGAGTGGGTCCCCACTTATAACTTTCCTCCAATAAAGGGGCCTGTCCCTCAGATCAGCTGTTTTTGTGGTTACACATGTTATGGGTGTAAAGAATATAATGGCCACTCTTGTTTCATGACATTTGCTTGATGGGTCCATAGGCTTTGAGGATCATCGAAGGTAGGCAAGGGAAAGGGTGCGAACATTGGGGGCTCTACCAAAGTTTTTATGGGGGGGGGGGGGCATGTTTTCTAGTTACGTCCCTGCTCGCTAGCCACATCTTAGTTCACATTGTGCAATATCATGAATGCATCTGTTTACAACTCTGTGTATGCACTTTCCTCATTGCACTGAACATATTTGAATAATGCTGCCTCTCCCACACCGGCCTTTTTTGTTCTCTGGAATAAAGTAACTCATCATAGGCCAACCCCTGTTACAGGGGCAATATGGTGAAAAATTGTAAAATTTAAAATATGTGCAAACATAGACAAATAAGAAGTACACTTTTTCTAGAGTAAAATGAGCCATAAATCATTTTCTCCTATGTTGCTGTCACTTACAGTAGGTAGTAGAAATCTGACAGAAGCGACAGGTTTTGGACTAGTCCATCTCTTCATGGGGGATTCTCAGCAAGGCTTTTATTCTTTTTAAAGATATTCCCTAAAAAGGATGTAAACAATGATGCCGGCCAGCTTCCCTGCTCACTACACAGTTTTTTGGCATTTGGACAAAGCAACTGCCATTCACTAAGTAGTTTTCAAAATAAATACATTCCAGAGAATCCCCCCATGAAGAGATAGACTAGTCCAAAACCTGCCGCTTCTGTCAGATTTCTACTACCTACTGTAAGTGACAGCAACATAGGAGAAAAGTAATTTATGGCTCATTTTACTCTGGAAAAAAAAACGTACTTCTTATTTGTTTTACAATTTTTTGCCATAGTGCCCCTTAAAGTCCAAATCATGAAGGCCGATGTTAATTTTTTGTGCCCCTAGGCCAGTGATGGCTAACCTTGGCACTCCAGCTGTGACAAAACTACAAATCTCATCATGCCTCTGCCTCCCCAAGTTACGCTTAGAGCTGTCAGAGTATTGCAGTGCCTCATGGGACTTGTAGTTCCACCACAGCTGGAGTGCCAAGGTTAGCCATCACTGCCCTTGGCTAAATATGTTGTGACTCGTCTTTCTTGTTCCGCAGCACCACTCCCATTCCATGTGCAGCCCGCTCTTCCCTATGTATCATCCATGTACAGCACCCCCTTTCTTTCATAAACAGCTCCCTTGAGCAGCAGTTTTCTTTTTCACGTCTTACTCCCCATGTTCCACCTCCTCTTCCACATGTAGTAACTCTTTCATGTCCGGGTGCCGTTTGGCCTGCAGCTGCCCAAGGCCCGAGCCTTTGGGGCCTTTCCAGCCCTGCAATTCTCCACAACTTTAGGGAAAAAGCAGCATTCTTTCCCTTTGGCTGCTCTGTGAGTTATTTTGATCTACCAACCTAGAAGCTTTCCTTCCAAAGACTTGTTCCTCATTAATTCATTTCTTTCTATTGTCTCCCTTTAAAATAAAACAATCACATGTTGTCACACTTACCCTCATCCATATTATCTCTAAGCTGAGTTAATGGCTTCAGATGGTTAACAGAAACCTTTTGGGAACAAAAAAACAAGCAAAAGCGGATTAGTTTACTTATAATTAGCTCCTTCATCATGGATGGATCCAAATAAAATATTTGATACAGCAAAGTAAACATTCAGAAGAAGGGTTGATTTTAGAATATTAATTAGTGTCATTTACACGGGATAAAAAAAATAATAATTTACCTGTCACTGGAAAAAAAATTGCTTAACTGTTGTGTTTGTTGTAATGCTGGTATCACTATTATTAGAAATTATATCCATAAAGTGACACTAAAGCAAAAATAAACTTTTGAGATAATTGATTGTATATGTAGTATGGATAATTAATAGAACATAAGTAGCAAAGAAAAGAGGCTCATATTTTTATTTTCAGTTAAGTAGCATTTTTATGGCAGTGCCTCATTCTGTCATATTTGCATTTTTGAAACCACACTCTGCCTTTTAGGCCTCTTTCACAGTGCGACGTTTAAGTCGCACGTTAAAACAGCATTTAACGCAGAATAACTCACTGCAATGAAAAATCAATGCCCCTTTCACAGTGCACACGTTGCGTTGGTGACTAACACTGCACGTTAAGTGAAAGTACTGCATGCAGTGCGTTATACACGTTATTAGCTGCCCTAGACTGTTTGCACATGCTCAGTAATGACTTGGAAGCATACTTTTCATTGCCTGTATAATCTACTGTATGCGACGATAACGGGACATTAAGTTGCGTTGTGACTTTTTGGGGGCGTTGCGTTGTAATTTGCGTCGCAATTTAACTTTAACGTCGCATCAAAACGCAACGTCCTACTGTGAAAGAGGCCTTCAGCTATAAAACAAAGCAGAAATAATGAGCCGTTGAACTTTTCTGCAGGAAAACTTTACTGTTTCTTGGCTGTTTAAGTGTTTTAGAAAACAGGACCAAATTGGTCGAATAGCTGAGAAAAGCTTTTTCAAAATCTTTTGCAAAGATAACTACAGGTAGTCCCCGGTTAACGTACGAGATAGGGATTGTAGGTTCGTTCTTAACCTGAATCTGTTCTTAAGTCGGAACATTGTGCCAACTCTGTCTCCTGTACCTCCTCTGTGCCCCCCTGTGCCTTCCGGTATCCTCCCTCCCCTGTGTCACCTCTGCCCTTTGTACCTGTTTATACAAGTTTAAAAAGCCATTTTTTCTTTGAATTTTTTTTAAATCAATTTTCTCAAAAACTACAAGTCCAATTTAAAAACATTTTGTTTTTGACTTGTTCCCATGGAAACACAGAACCCCTGCCGTTCGTATCGGCAGGTTGTTTGTAACTCGGGCGTTCGTAAGTCAGGGACCACCTGTACTGAAGGTTTTTTTAACTCTTCCTGTACTGGAAAACAATATGATACTCTTTTCCTCGCTACTAATGTTCTATTTCAATAACAATTCATTTTCTCATGAGTTTATTTTCGCTTCAGGTTTGCTTTAAAGGGAGAACCAATGTGCCCAGCCATTACACATCTGCCAAAGAGAATCAAAATGATAGAACTGAGTACATTTAAAGTGAATTGGAACCGCATTTAAAAAAATGAGACAGATACTTACCCAAGGAGAGGGAAGGCTGTGGGACCTATAGAGCCTTCCCGCTCCTCTCCTGGTCCCCTCGTTCCAGTGCTGGCTCGCCCGGTAGCAGTATTTGACTAAATTAGTCAAATACTGCTTTACCCGGCCGAAGGAGGCTTCAGAAGTCTTCAGGGAGCCCGAGTGCTCCTGAAGAAGGGCGGCCCTGTACTGCGCCTGCGCAAGCACACTCTCTTGCACGCTCACGACTGTGCAGTATGGAGCCGCATGTCTTCGGGAGGACACAGCTCCCGAAGACTTCCAAATACCCTTTTGGCGGGGGATTGAAACGGGGGAGGGGAGCCAGCACAGGATAGAGGGCACTGATAGAGGAGACGGAAGGCTCTATATGACCCAGAGCCTTCCCTCTCCTTAGGTAATTATTTGCTTCTTTTTTTAAAAAATACGGTTCCCATTCACTTTAAAAGAATTCCATCAGGCACAGGTAGCTTCCTTTTTCTAAAGTATTACCTTTCAAAATGTATAATGCCAAGTGTGATTGAGGCCCCCTCGATCATATAAACAAGTAAGCACTTGCAGCTAGGCTACTGCAGAAGCCAAGTAACTTCTCACAAGTAGGGAGGATCAATGAGATGCAAATTTTTCCGAAATAATGCACATTTTTTATGCAAATGTATGCAGCATGAAAACGGGCCAATCCATTTAAACCCAGGTTTAAATGGATTGGTCCATTTTCAAGCTGCATATATTTGCATAAAAATTTGAATACATTTGCATCAACTCGGAAAATGTTGCATATCTGTGATCATCCCTACTCACAAACAAGGGCGTAGCAATAGCCATAGCAACTGCTATGGGGCCCCGGAGCATAGGGGGCCCAGGTGGTGTTTAATGTATTCACCACTAACTCTCTGGTGTTCCTTCACCCTCTGGCTTTGTCTCAGTGCCCATGAACTATGTACAGTGTTGATTGCATGATTATGTAAATTGCCCCAGCTAACTCATACCCACAGGGTAGGGGCAGGTGGCATTGGTTAATAGTGCCTCCATCTGAGGGGCCCCATGAAAGATTTGCTATGGGGCCCCATGATGTCTAGATACCCCACTGCTCACAAGTCCTAGCAGTGCACAGAGCATCAAGAAGGTGATGTTCCTAAAACTTACATGTTTGGATCACTCATTGGGGTTCATGCAAAAGTGCTATTAGTGTCACTTGTAAATGAGTGAGCTCAGTCTTTAGGGTTAGACTATAGGCAATGAATGCTATGCATGGACACGCCATTGGGGTATATCCAAGGTGTGTACTGTTTCTGTTGAGAGAACAGGAGGGATGACTACTTTACACACGTACGTTACGTTACGTTACAGAGGGTGGGGTAAGGAAGGGAACAATGCACTCACTCTTTGGCGTCATTTAGGCTGGTTTCACGGTGGGACGTTAAAGTCCCACGTTACAGCAGCCATTAACGCAGCCTAACTCACAGCACTGTAAAATCAATGTTGCTGTTCACAGTGCACACGTTCAGTTACATAGTAACGCAGCACGTTTAAACAAAGTGCTGCATGCTGTACGTTATACTGGGCTAAGCCCCGTTAGACTGTTTGCACATGCTCAGTAATATTGGAGGAGGAGGTCTCCCCTCCTCCTCCGCGGCCAGCCACATGGCTAATTAATATTCACTGCACTGTGATGACTCGTGGTGGGACTGTAGTGTTGTATGGATCATGAATGAATCGTTCATTTGATCCGGATCTTTTTTTGTGAGTCGAATCATCCAGATCATCACAATGAAAGATTCGGTTCACAGGATGTCTGTCTGGAAGAAACAGGAACATACATAATGTACAATGCAGGGAAAGTCCTGTCCTGCTAGTCATTTCACCCAGAGTCTGCTTCCCTAGTAAAATGATTCAAATGATTCGGTTCAAAGATCCGGATCTTTTCAATGATCCGATTCAAATGATCCAAATCCTTAAAAAGATCCTGACTTCCTATCACTAACCTGGAGCGGCTGCTTTGATAGCTGCATAACGCAGCTCAATCTGACGTCCAACTTCAACACCACCATGCGTTGCGTTAGGGGCACGTTATGCGACCATAACGTCCCCTAAAACGCAACGTCTTGGTGGGAAAGTAGCCTTAAAGTTATGGCTCTCTAGGTAACTTTGTAGGACACCTGGACATACACTAGATTTTCAGCCCAAATGGCGAGTATGGGTATGGTTGAAGAAAACAAACAAAAAAAATGCACACCTTAGTGTGTGGATCAACTGATGCAGGATTCCAAGGCAATGAAAATCCAGTATCAGAAAGGAGGAATCCGCACAGTCTTCAGGAACAAAGCAGCAAGTTTATTGTCCCATGACACACACATGCAACCAAATGGCCGACAATCGTTTTGGGGCCCTGGGGTCCACCTTTGTCAAGGCATAGGACAGAAAAAACATGTACCATGTCCTATGTCTTGACAAAGGAGACCCTGGGTGCCCCGAAACGATCGTCGGCCATTTGGTCAGATCTTTATTGCATGTGTGTGTAATGGGACAATAAACTTGCTGCTTTGTTCCTGAAGACTGTTGTGCAGATTCCTCCTTTCTGATTATAGGTATGTTTGGACTTCCAAACCAATAAGTCCTTCGTTCCCCATTATTGAGGGGGTAAGACGGAATATAATGCATCTTTACCACCTGTTAGCTGTGATACAGACTTTAATCTAAAAGGAAAACACAGAGAAATACACCTTGTATGGATTTAGAGAGTTTAGCAGCCTATTTAACTCCCCCTCATTTGTGACTCAGGGCCCGTTTCCACTATAGCGTTGCGGAATCGCCGGCGAATCACCGCAGGCAAATCGCATGCGGGTGCGATTCCGCATGCGGTTTTTGCCGCGATTTCGCATGCGATTTCGCATAGGTAAGGCTGTATGCGAATTTAACCATGTCACTGCCTGTGTAAATTAACATTAATACCTATGCGAAATCGCTGCAAAAAACGCATGGGGAAAACGCATGCGATTTCCCTATTAAATACATTGCGTGCGATTCGCCTGCATTCCACATGCAGGCGAATTCTGAGGGCCCTACCCTGCAGACTTTTTCTGCACAGAAAAACGTGCGGGGAAACGCACAAGTGGAAACAGTCCCATCCACTTGTACTGACTGTGCGAATCCGCATGCGGGCAACGCATGCGGATTCGCGATAGTGGAAACGGGCCCTCATCACCACTGCAAACTTCTTGCAGGATTTGTATCAGCTGTAAGAAAGGAATCTTTTTATTTAAAGGGGAACTGAAGAGAGAGGTATATGGAGGCATGTTTATTTCCTTTTAAGCAACACCAGTTGCCTGGCAGCCCTGCTGATCCTCTGCCTCTAATACTATTAGCCATAGCCCCTGAACAAGCATGCAGCAGATCAGGTGTTTCAGACTTTAAAGTCAGATCTGACAAGACTAGCTGCATGCTTGTTTCTGGTGTTATTCAGATACTACTGCAGTGAAACAGACCAGCAGGGCTGCCAGGCAACTAGTATTGATTAAAAGGAAATAAATATGGCAGCCTCCGTATACCTCTTACTTCAGTTCCTCTTTAAAGTGAACCTGAACCGAGTAGAATTCTTTAAAATAAACACAATGTACCTGCAAATAAATATTACATACTTAACTCGCCGTCAGTTCTTCTCAGAATCTCTTTATATTCTTCTTACAATTTATTCCAGTTCTGACAAGATTTTGTCAGAACTGAAATATATCAGTTGCTATCAGGAATACATCAGTTGCTGTCATTTATAACTGAAAGGACAACTGATGTGCAAGTAATGTCCATATTTCCCAATGGCTCAAGTGGACGATATTACAGTTTAACAGTGTGCTGATCAGGAAGCTGTTATGGGGTAATGGGCATTATAAAAATGAAGGACAGAGAATTCCATTGATCACAGTGGACAAACAGGACGCAGGAGAGGAGAAAGAGACTGATACGTAGACTACACAGGAGGTAAGTATGATCTGTGTATGTTTATTTTGACTTGTAATTTTCAGTTGACGTTTGCTTTAAAGACTATTATGCTGTTGCTAATCTTTTAGAGCAGAGAGGAACTTCTAAGTTCATGTCCGCTTTAAGCTAATTGCAAACCACAGCAAAAATGTAGATGTCTAATTACAGGGGTGGGTCATCAAGTGACGTGTAAATGCGATTTTTCATTATGCTCTCCTCTCTGCTTTTCTGACAGCGCGGTTTCCAAAATGGAAAAAAAAAAGTCCACTACTCATCAAATATAAATATAGTTTTTCTTACAGGCTAATGGACACTTGTATGTACTTTATATGTTAGGAAATCATAAGGAGCAGTTTGATTCGCACAAGTACAGAGCCATACAAGTATGATAAGTGGGAGATGCACTTATGCCTTCCGCAAGAACCCGTATCATTTAAAATTCCAGGAACGAGAAAAGGAACTCACGCCTGGCATTCTAAAAAATAATTATGACCTTTGCAGTAAAGCTTTATCCAATATCGAATGGAAACCCTTTGATATAATGTGGTGATATAAAGTTTGATGGATGAGTTACTCGGAAGGCAGTTTAGTTGTATCGGGTTCTAAAGAATGGCCCATTCGTCAGCTACCAGCAGAGCTTTTAATGAAGCAACAGGAGACTTCTCCATAAAGGATGGCAAGTGATCATCAGACACAATTTAAGGCATTTTCTCCCTAAGATTGCATGCCTGTAATAAGAATAAAAAAAATGCAGCTAAGAAATTTCAAGTGGAAAGTGTTACTTGCCCCCTTTTAAAAAAGAAAATAATACAACCATTGTCTTTACATATATAGTGCACCACCTACAACATGGCATGCCAACGCTAGACGCCTCATTGTACATTATGGTCATCTTCTTTATTAATATGGGCTCAATTACAGATTAGCACTTTGTATTTAAATTGAACGGTATCTAATGGTCTTTTTCAAGTGATTCCTTCTGGCAATCAACACTTTTATTACATGGATATTACTGGAGGAGAAAAAAGAATGAATTGAAAAAAAGGTAATTTTGGATCGATGATTTGACACCCTGCCTCGCCTTTAGGAATGGAAGATGAACAAGTCGCTTGAAAGGGAAGACATAGTGGTCATTTCACAAAGAATGTAAAGGGATTCAATTAGAGTCAAATTATAATAACTTTTCTTCTGCACTAGCTCTAAATTCACACACATCACTTTTAAACAGCTCCATATTCTCTTCTTTCATCACAACCTGGTAAAGCTGTTTTTTTTTTCAATTTCTTGATCCATTACAGCTGCAAGAAGGGGGTGTTCCCCAGCTAGGAAGCAGCTATTTCTGGTGTGCATAGAACTACCCTCCACCCTACTACCTATGCTGTCAAAATATGAACTCTTTGTGGCCAGCACTGTAGCTCAGCATTTTTTTCCTGTAGATATACAAGTGTGAGCCTCCACAATATTATACTAGCCTACATGGTTCACGACAGGAGGACTTTGCAAAGAGGGATGAAATTTAAGCCTGTATTTGTATAATATCCAAAGTTTTAGGACTGCCTAAGCTCCTTTAGGCAAATAAAAAAAATTGTAACGTCTGAGTGGTTGCCCTCACAGCAAGCTATGTAAATTGTTTCAGAGGCAGCTGCAAAATACAATTGTAGTGGCAAATTATTTTAAGGTTATTGTAGTGGTGCTAGTCATGCAGATTTTGAATATACATTTTTATAGTACTTACAATAGGAGGTGCAGACC
Organism: Hyperolius riggenbachi; assembly: GCF_040937935.1. Lineage (NCBI taxonomy): Eukaryota > Metazoa > Chordata > Amphibia > Anura > Hyperoliidae > Hyperolius > Hyperolius riggenbachi. The sequence continues at coordinate 506,539,978 of NC_090647.1, read as the reverse complement.
ACTCTACTGACTTATTGGTTGTGTATGGGTAGCCCAGCAACTTCCTGAAAATGGACTTATGAGCTATGAGCTATCTATATCTAGACTTACATAGGGTCACACAAGTGAAAGTAGAAGGTGCTGTGATCTATTTCATCATGTTCTCTAAGCTGGAACTTTCATGGGATCAGAACATTCATCTGTAAGATGAATGGTAACTTTAAAGAGGAACTCCAGTAAACATTTTTACTGTTGGTAGGTGATGTAGCTGCTGCATGGTTTTTGGCAGTTGGAAACAGCTGTAAACAGCTATTTTCCACAATGCAGCAAGGTTCACAGACAGGAAACTGCCAGGAGTACGTACTTTTCTTGTTTCTTTTGGGAGGGGTTTCACCACAATATCAGCCATACAGCGCCCCCTGATGGTCTGTTTGTGAAAAGCAATGGATTTCTCATGTAAAAGGGAGTATCAGCTACTGATTGGGATAAAGTTCAATTCTTGGTCGGAGTTTCTCTTTAAGTCTTAAACTGCTTCCGGACCAAACTAATTGAAATATATGCCCTGTTTAAGATCTGTTATCTCTGGCAGGTTTTTCAATTGCCGCACCGCAAGCTCCCTCCACTACCACCGATTGCGCCGCTCTCCTGCCAATTTGCATTCAAATTTGCTCATAGCAATCACAGGGTCAGGAGCCAATGACATCAGCTCATGCGCGGCTCACCGAGCTCTGCTGTCATACCGACAGCAGAGTGAGTGGGGTTCAGTGACGGGAGAGTGGCGGGAGAGAGCACCTTCAAAACAATTTTAATTATTTCTTGATTGCTGGAGAGTTTGAAAATATCACTTAGGAGAAGACTTAGGAGAAAAAGTTAATTGCATATGGACCTATGAGTGTTGTTATCCATTGTTCTCTGTGTAGGAGATATAGGCCCATATGCAATTAACTTTTTCTCCCGAGTTATCTCTTAGGAGATAATTTTCATCTTCTCTTTAAACTAACTTTTCAGCATTTTACAATTGAAAAAGTACCTAAAAGTTAGTGAAAAACTACTATCAAAATTATTTTTAGCATTTCCTTGCTTGTTGGTGACGTAAAAGGCATTTTATAACAGGGTGTGAAAATATCACCTAGGCGAAAACTCAGGAGAAAAAGTGAATTGCATATGTGCCATAGTCTCAAAGGAGGAAGTAAGATATATATTTTGCGTCTGTGAAGATATTGGGTTATGTCTCCCGTACATCCTTCGGGTTTACAGTTACTTGTGGCTGGATGGTGTAATGGTTAAGGGCTCTGCCTCGGACACAGGAGACCAGGGTTTGAATCTCGGCTCTGCCTGTTCAGTAAGCCAGCACCTATTCAGTAGGAGACCTTAGGCAAGTCTTCCTAACACTGCTACTGCCTATAGAGTGTGCCCTAGTGGCTGCAGCTCTGGCGCTTTGAGTCCGCCAGGAGAAAAGCACAATATAAATGTTATTTGTCTTGTCTAATTTTTCTCTTGACAACTGTTGAACACGATAGGCAAGGCCATGCCTGGCTACATATCCTTAAGCAGTGGCTGGATGGTGTAATAGCTAAGGGCTCTGCCTCTGACACAGGATACATGGGTTCAAATCTCGGCTCTGTCTGCTCAGTAAGCCAGCACCTATTCAGTAGGAGACCTTAGGCAAGTCTCCCTAACACTGCTACTGCCTATAGAGCGTGCCCTAGTGGCTGCAGCTCTGGCGCTTTGAGTCCGCCAGGAGAAAAGCGCAATATAAATGTTATTTGTCTTGTCTTGAGGGTTTTCTTACGAAGACTATCGACCATGCTGAGGAAAAGAGAGTTGATTAGAGAGTATAAGCAATACTATTATTAACTGCAATAAGACTTGTGTAGCACTGATGTATGTTCATGGCAACTAATTTTTATAGCAAAGTTGTAATTTTCCTTTAAAAATCCACTGATAGATCAGATGTTGTATGACACCTGCCAAACCTTCCAGTGGCCATGGCATTGTCCCTGCACCCATCCAGTGTCCGTGGTCTTCAAACACATTTCCATGCTGTAGGCTGCAGTCTCTGCTAGCGATGCACTGAGTTAAAGAATGGATATGTGGCGACATTGTGGAATAAATTAATTGTCTTCCCCATAAACAAAGAAGCGTTCATTTGTTTACAAGAGCAATCAAGTCTATTGCTTACCGCAGCACATAAAAGAAAAAAAAAAACTTCACAATATAAAACAGGATTGAATTTTTCAGCTGCTTGACTTACAGACTTCCTCTGTGATCAGAGAACATTGCATTGTGTGAAGGCTTATTACAGATAGCGTCTTGTGCATGTTAAAGACAAAGGCAGGGAATACGGCATTAAAGTGATGCCTTCCTCTGTCACTTAGCTAATAATTATTTGAATTTGATATTTATAGAGTAATTCAGATCTTGCCCTTCATGCATGAAAAAGGCAGAAGCAACACATTACTAGGATACAATGAATGTAAATGGTAAAAAATACTTTGGTTAAGTGACTGCATCAGTCAAAGTCAATGGGAACCTGTAAAACAAAATTCCAACAGATACTTACCTAAGGAGAGGGAAGGCTCTGGGTCCTAGAGCCTTCCCACTCCTCTCACGAATCCCTCATTCCAGGGCTGGCTCCCCCGCTAGCAGTATTAGACCAATTGGTTGAATACTGATTTCTGCCGCCAAAGAAGGCTTCAGAAGTACTTGCGTGCTCATCCATGTGCAGAACAGAGCCACCCGTCTTTGGGAGCCGAAGCCTCCTCCGGCGGGGGATTCAAACGGGGAGCCAGCCAAGTTCCCATTGACTTAAGGACCACAATGATTGAAATATACGCCCTGTTTATGTGGGCTCCTGGCTGACAGGGTGTAGATTTCAATCACCGCCCGCATCGCGCATCCGTCGCTCCCTGCTGATCGCGCCGCTCAAACCCGACGTCTCTCGCCGCAGCTCACTGGCTCTGCCTGTCTCTATGACGCCAGAGCCATGTGAGCCAGTCAAGAGCCGATTTAATTGGCTCCTGGCCGTGTCTATCAATGTAAGCCGCTCCCATTGGCTTACATTGATAGACATGGTCAGGAGCCAATGAAAGTGGCTCCTGACCGGCTCACATGACTCTACCGTCATAGAGACGGCAGAGTGGATGTTAGAAGGATCCCGGCGTGCGGCGGTGATGGCGATTGCGGCGGGTATGCACGGCGATTCGTTGGGATTCCGTCGTTATTGTACCAGCAGTCTCTGGTCCTACTCACCTAAGAGAAGGGAAAGCTCTGGATCCCTTAGAGCAGGGGTGTCAAACTCAATCCCGTAAGGGGCCAAAATATATAACATACATAGTCTAAGTCATGGGCCAAATTTTTATTAAAATATAACACTATTGAAAAGTCGCAAACTAATGGCATAACTATGGGAGAGAGGGAGGGGGAGGGCTGCTCCTCTTCATTCTGCAGAGAAGTGCAGTGGATCAGTTTCATATTAACAGCACCTGCCCCAGTGCTGCTTCGGGTCTCCTCTGGTCCTCCCGACAGCCACACACCCTATGCTGCATACCTCTGGCTCCTGAGGCATGTCACATGATTGGGAGAAGGAGGTATAGAAACACAAAGCGTGCTACTGCCAGGAAAAGCAGAAGAGACACGACACCGTGTTGGAGCAGGTACCCTACTCTGCTACGTGTAGGTGTGTGTGTATGATTTACCAGTAATGGTGGGGGTTGGATCCATGGAGAAGGTCCCATGCTAATCTCTTGGGAGGTGCCCTGTGGGTTATTGCTGTGCCCTTGCTCATGCTGACGTTTCAATCAGAAGCACTGTCACTGGAACACTCCTTTGGATGGGAAGTCAGTGTGCTGTCTTTCTTTTGCTGCTTACAATGATGGACACTGGAAGCTCTTGAGGGCCACATAAAATAGAAAGGAGGGCCCCAGTCGGCTCATGTGCCTTGTGCTTGACACCTGTGCCTCAGAGCCTTTTCTCCCCTCTGTGTTCCCTAGTTTCACCACCAGAGGCCTATCCGGACTCTGACTTTAGTGGCTCTGTACTGCACATGTGTGTGCGTGGACTCACGTGTGCACATTACAGAGCTGCTTGTCTTGTCTCGGAGACCCAAGTACTTCTAAGGAGACCCAAATATGCAGCCAGTGGGAGATGTAAATGGGGGCACAGAGGGAATGGTTTAATGGATCCAGAGTCTTATCTCCTTTTAGGACAATATCTAACTTTTTCGTTTTAGTTGTCCTTTAAAGCTCAGTTTGATTAGTTAAACACTCCCTTCTCACTACTTAAAGAGGAACTGAAGTAAGAGGTATACGGAGGCTGCCATATTTATTTCCTATTAATTAATACCAGTTGACTGGCAGCCCTGCTGGTCTGTTTCTCTGCAGTGGTATCTGAATAACACCAGAAACAAGCATGCAGCTAGTCTTGTCAGATCTGACTTTAAAGTCTGAAACACCTGATCTGCTGCATGCTTGTTCGGGGGCTATGGCTAATAGTATTAGAGGCAGAGGATCAGCAGGAGGGCCTGGCAACTGGCATTGCTTAAAAGGAAATAAACATGGCAGCCTCCATATACCTCTCTCTTCAGTTCCCCTTTAACCAGTGAACCCTCCACCCCTATACACACCTCCGAGTGTCGAGTGTCTCCAACCTGAGCTTCATCTAAAGACACTATATAGCCATACAGCCATAGAGCCAAAGCCACCCTGAGCTTATTTGGCTCCAAATGGCATTGTCTTGATGCCTCCTCTCCCTACAATCTCCTCTGCCTCAAGCAAATAATATCCTGGTGTCCCCTTGAAGATCTCCTTAATTTAAAGTGCTGCTACTCTCCCCTTTTCTTGTAAATTTAGAAAGGTGTGGTATCATGCAGCAGTCTGGCCTCTAAACATAAACACTTAGTTACTACCCATCTGTAGAACTACCAGGGATGATTAGGCAGGGGTGGGACTTTTAGCTCTATGGTCATATTTGTCCCTGACTCTAACATCAGAAGCCCCATCTCTGCCTTATTCTGCCTTGTGGCCCTGCGAAGAGGCTTATTTGTGCTTTGGCCTGATGCTATTGCTTATTACCCATTGCTTGCATCCTGCTTACAACACTTTATGTTATCCATCTTAGAGGACTTCAGCTAGCTGCATTAAAGGGGCCCCCGCATACCGAGATGCATGCTGGTTTTGTTTGTATTCATTCTCTGGTAAGAGAGATACATCTCATCAGCAATATTAATCATACGTCTTGAAATTTTGAATGACAGCTGTCTATATGGGTATATAAATTTTCTATAAATAAAGCTTTTGGTACATTTTGGCGGCTCATGTATGCTACAACTTTTTGGACAGGTTTTGAATGCTGCCTGGGGCCAAATATCTATTCAGTACGAAGTCCTTGGGCAATGCTCCAGGGTAGCCTACTGAGTGGGCCTTTACTGGCTACAGCTCTCAAGAGTTTAAATTCCGACAGGAGAAAAGCACTATACATATGTTAACATTATTATTTTATAACATTTTACATTTGGCATGATATTGTTCCATAAGCAAACTCCAGGTGTACTTTAGCATTCTTTCTAGGTCCGCTGAGTTACCGTATTTTTTGGACTATAAGACTCACCTTCTCCCCCAAAAGTGGGGAAAAAAGTCACTGCGTCATATAGTCCAAATGCAGGGAGTTCCTGACTTGTGATCGCCTGCCAATATGAACCTACAACCCGCTGCAATGTCGGGGACTCCTTGTACTGTGCCCATGCAGAGGAGGACACAGGGACCCAAAGGAGCCTAGAGGAGGACACAAGGAGGACAGAGGCAGACACATGGGGGCACAGGTGGACACATGGGGACAGAGGGGCACAGGGAGACACAAGAGGTACAAGGGGGCATGAGGTACAAAGGGGCATAATCCACAAGATGCCCTTCACCATGGATGCACCAGGTTTAGGATAGAGATGTCCGCAACCGTTCGCCACCGAACACCTCACCCTATACTACTTCCGGGTCACTATGACACGGAGTAGTACGGCTGCGCTGGCCCGGCGGTGCGCGTCCTCGATCGCTCTCCTGTTGCCGGGCACTTTCCGCGCATGTGCGTGACGTCATGAGTGACATCACGCTCATGCGCAGAGAGTGCCCGGCAACAGGCGCGTGATCAAGGATGCGCACTGCCGGGGCCAGCGCAGCCGTACAACTCCGGGTCATAGCGACCCAGAAGTAGTAGCGGCCCATAGAGATTCGCCCGCGAACAGTTCGGGCCATCTCTAGTTTAGGATATATTTTTCCCGTTTTTTCATCCTCTAAATCTAGGTGCATCTTATGGTCAGGGTCTTATAGTCAGAAAAATACGGTAATACTCATGCTTACAGGTTTTGGCTAGCCAAGAAATAACATTGCATTTCTAGAGACCTGCCAATAATACCAGTACAAATAGGCAGCACAAGGAGGACAAAAATATGAACAACAAAAATGACTTTTATAACTTGATAGACGTGGATATGATAAGAAAAGTAAGCCACGTTACAAGTTCACCTGTCTGGAAGCTGTTACATAAAACACAGCATCCAATTTATTTTTAATGGTTCTTCGATACAGCAAATTATAAGCGATAGCTTTCAAAAAGCTGCACAACTATTCCACCGTAAGCCAAACTAGATGCCACAAGAGTAACAGAGTGAAACATGTTTTTCACTCCTAACTGACCTTGCTCTGTTTTGTGCAGTTTTGATAAATTATTCAATTTTACATAAAATGGAATCTGCAAATTACTTTTTTCTTTTTTTTTTTTCTGAGGCTATACCCTAAGTAACACAAAATCAATGGAATTACAGGGAACAAATTGAAATGACCAGATCTATAGGCTCTGCTTGCCTTCAGTGCTTTGAGACTCCAGGTATAAATGGTGATGAAATTTGGGATTTCCTGCAGGGTAACGGTGTAAATTGATTTATGATTGATGTATTGAATCATTATGCTATGTACAGAGATTTAACACATCAGGACATCAGGAAGCTATTTTACCTAAGGCAGCAGGAGGCACTTATAAACTGAAAGTAATGCAGCTTACGCACACTGTGAGTTTATTTGATGAATTAACAATTTTGTTACCGGACAGTCGGTTGGATGTTTGGTTTAATCAGTTATGGAATTTTGCTGATGGAGAATAAGGCGTTTTCTGAAATTCCTGGTTTGGATGAGAACTGCAAAATTGGGTCCAGGGGAGCCCCAAAACTGCCACAACAGAAGACTATGTAGTATAGCATTTGATATGAAATGAACTTTTTTGTCATTCAAAATGTATACAACAATTTGCTGCAGAAACACAACCAATTCATAGGTGGGGAACTAAAATTGAATCACTATGTAAGTGCCACTGGCAGTGTGTGGCGGGACAGAGGGGAGCTAATTTTTTGAGATAGGAAATTTGGGTTTTCATGAGCTGTATGCCAAAATCATCAATATTAAAACAATAAAAGGCTTGAACTACTTCAGTTGTGTGTAATGAATCTAAAATATATGAAAGTCTAATGATTATCAGTACATTACAGAAAATAATGAAACTTATCACAATATGCTAATTTTTTTTAGAAGGACCTGTATTGATTTGGCAGTGGCCCAGCGTTAATTACCTAAAGAATTTGACTTAAAGAGGAACTCCCATGAAAATAACATAATGAACAAAAGTGCTTATTTTTTATAATGATTATGTATAAATGATTTAGTCAGTGTTTGCCCATTGTAACATTTTTCCTCTCCATGATTTACATTCTGACATTTATCACATGGTGACATTTTTACTGCTGGCAGGTGATGTCAGTGGAAGTAGCTGCTGCTTCCTTTTTTGGCAGTTGGAAACAGCTGTTGTTTCCCACAATGCAGCAAGGCTCCCACAGTGTGATGTCAGCACCATGGTCCTGACATCACACTGAGGGAGGGGTTTCAACACTACTGTAAATCAGCCATGCAGACACCCCCGATGATCCGTATTAGAAAAAGAAAGGGGGTATCAGCTACTGACTGGGATGAAGTTCAATTCTTGGTCATGGTTTCTCTTCAAAGTCCATACCTTTAATAGTTCTGAAACAGGATGTCTGCATGTCGGGTTGATACGGCTCTGTAAATTGTATAATCTATAGGCTTGGGCCCTATTAATGTTGTAGGAAAGGAAATCGCTATAACTAGATTCACAGATGGCCCAAAATGCATCCCTTTTGTCTCGCACTATACAGAGACTTTCGACATCATGTAAAGGAAGCTGCATATATCTCAGAGGTTCCTAGCTAGAAGCGGTCCTTCTCTGTACACAGCAAAGCTAGTCCTGCGGTTAGGGTGTGTCTTGTAAGTTCTGATTGGGGGTTTAACTGCAATTCTTTTATAGTCATCAAGAAGCCAATTTGCCCCTTTATCCTAAAAAAAAATCTAAATTTTTTTGATCCTATGTTGGACCGTGTCTGACATTGGCATTTTCCAGTATTTCGGACCCAGTCCAACATAGGATAAATGGCTGCCACTAAGTGGCGCTGTTGCCAGATACAATTTGGCACAGCATCAACCTCTGCAGATACAGTTTGATCACTGCTGACCCCATCCTCCACCACTGCGGCACCTAATGTAAATATTAAGTAGGTGCTTTTTGCTTGCTGTAGGGGCTCTGCTGCTGGATTTGGTATGCCAGTGTCACCCTTTGTGCCCGTCACTTTGATCCCCTTCTGCACCACCCTGCCTGGCATAATAATGAAATGATGCTGGTTTGCATACAATACAGATACAGTAAAGGAGCTGTTGCCAGCCCCTCACCCTCTTCCTGATGCCAGGCCACTTCCTCGCTCTATTGCAAGGAGGCAGAGAACCTCCAGATGCTAGATGCTTCAGAATTTTCACAATCACCCACTCAACCCCCAGCACACTGGAAATAATAAAGTGCTGCAGGGATGTGGCTGATCATGAAAATAGAGTGGACATTTTTAATGTTGACAAGATTGAACAGAATCAGACAGAACAATCATTAGACCATTGTACCAACAAGTGTGTAGTGTGAAGTTCATGGTGACAGAAGACCAAGTACATCATAAAATCAATATATTATAGATGTTGGTACAACCAAATAAATAGACTTATCCTTGGTTGGCTAGCATGACAATGCTTACAGGGAACCTTAATTCTCAAATTAACAATGCTAGTTGCACAACTTGCTGAAGTTCTTCCTCTGGTGCTTTAAAGAGAACCCGAGGTGTGTTTAAAGAATGTTATCTGCATACAGAGGCTGGATCTGCCTATACAGGCCAGCCTCTGTTGCTATCCCAACCCCCCCTAAGATCCCCCTGCACTCTGCAATCCCTCATAAATCACAGCTGTGCTGTGAGGCTGTGTTTACATCTATAGTGTCAGTCTCAGCTGCTCCCCCACCTCCTGCATAGCTCCGGTCCCTGCCCCCGTCCCTTCCCTCCAATCAGCAGGGAGGGAAGGGATGCAGGCGGGGACCGGAGTTCTGCAGGAGGCGGGGAGAGCAGCAGACTGACACTATAGAGATAAACACAGCCAGCTCTGACAAGCTGTTTGTCAGAGGCTGGGCTGTATAGGCAGATCCAGCCTCTGTATGCAGGTAATATTCTTCAAACCCACCTCGGGTTCTTTTTAAAGAGACTCCCCCAGCCCTGTAGCTGCAGGCAATCCAGTGCAGCCCCCCCCCCCCCCCCCCGAAGCGTCCCACAATCCTGGCTCAGCAAGCCTGACAAGGCTTGATATATTCACCTTCCCTGGCTCTAGCGGGGGTGCCGCTGTTGCGGCTCTCAGCACGGAGATAGGTGGAAATAGCCGAACTCTGTCGGGTCCGCTCTACTACGCAGGCGCAGGAGACGGACAGCGATCGGCTATTTCCGCCTATCTCCGAGCGGAGAGCGGATACTGTGCCTGCGCTGGAGCCAGGGAAGGTAAATATTGACATGCCCGCTATTCGGAGGGGCACAGCGAGACCGCCGTGGGACACAGGAGGACGGGGGAAGCTTCGATTAGATCCGGAGGCTTCCTTCACCCGAGGTGAGTAACCCCCGGGGGAACTTTTTTTAGTTACAGGTTTTTTTTAAGTCACTGGCCCATAATAAGTATGTACATCCTACGCTTTGACTCCACTGGCAGTATGCTTTTTGCAGGTGTGTGACTGAAGACCAACTAAGACAAAAGCTCAGCATAACAGCCAGGCAACTGGCATTGTTTATAAGGGAATGAAAATGGCCATCTCCCTATTCCTCTCACTTCAGGTTCCCATTAAAGTGAACCCGAGGTGAGAGTGGTATGGAGGCTTCCATATTTGTTTCCTATTAAACAATACCAGTTGCCTGGCAGTCCTGCTGATCTATTTGGCTGCAGTAGTATCTGAATGGCACCGGAAACAAGCATGCAGCTAATCTTGTCAGTTATGACAATATTGTTAGAAACACCTGTTCTGCTGCATGCCTGTACAGGGTCTCTGGCTAAAAAGTATTAGAGGCAGAAGAGCAGCAGGACTGCCACAAAACTGGTATTGTTTAAGATAAATAAATATGGTAGCCTCCATATAACTCTCACCTCAGATTCACTTTAATAGTGATAAGTGAATGTGGATGTTTTTTGCTCTTAGACAGTATTTTTGTGAAAATGTCATCTATTTGCATAGATGAGAGAAGACAAATAACACTTACCGTATATTGTGCTTTTCTCCTGGCAGACTCAAAGTGCTTGAGCTGCAGCCACTAAGACATGGTCAGTAGGCAGTAGCAGTGTTAGGAAGTCTAGCCCAAGGACTCCTTACTGAATACGCACTGGTTTACTGAACAGATATAGCCAAGATTTGAACCCAGGTCTCCTGTGTCAGAGGCAGAGCCCTATCATTGAAATTGATAAGGCTTGAGAAGCCATTTTCTTGTAAAGTTCTTATCATTCACAAATCCTATGTATTTTTATAAAGAGTTTTACCTCTGGCAGCAGAGTACCCAAGCAGCTTGTGGTGACTGAAAACCACTAGGAAAGTATAGGGAACTAAAAGAGACCGAAAAACCCTCCTACTAAAAAGCAGTGCTTCGTATGGTTTGCCTTCTTAAAACAGGAGGTATGTGCGATAATTCAGCTTTAAGTGAACATCTGTTGTTACCCACAATGCACTGCTACTGAATATGCAAATTATCTCTTTATGCCCCTAAAGCCAAGCCAAGCTTACATCCAGACCCGCTGGTGTCTAGCACGCCTATAGCTTTACACTTTAGAGTCACATCCGCCCCACATGTAGACAGTCTGATTCAGACTTTTGGTCCTCTGCAGTGTATGTGAGGGATTACAGGACCAACCCACTGAGGAGGATGAAAAGTCCAAAACAGGCTGTCTACATGTGGGGTTGGTGTGGCTCTGTACCATTTAAAGATGTAGGCTTGCTATACAGCAGCGGTACTGGATGGAAGCCTGGCTTTAGGGGCATAAAGAGATAATTTGCATATTCAGTAGCAATGCTTTGTGGGTAACCACAGATGTTCACTTAAAGCTGAATTATCGCACATACCTCCTGTTTTAAGAAAGCAAACCATACTAAGCATTACCTCTGGAATTTTTTTTTTTTTTTTGTGTGTGTGTGTGTGGAAAAAGCAGCTTCTCTAAAATTTTTAGAACTCATCCCTAGCGCTTGAATCTGTCCAGCCTTTAAAAGAGTTCTGCAAGTTCAGCAAGGTGATACAGGATTGACACGGACTCCAATTAATTGTGATAACCAACTGTCCAGCTCTAATACATTAGTCATCTTTCATATCAGCTCTAACCACTAAATATGACATTTCTATAACCGTTTTTTTACACAGAACATTGTTTCATTCAAGGTAATTGTTCTTTATTATCTTTACCCTCACGTGTTCTGCCAATCCTTCATTATGGATCTCCTGCAACAAAAACCATCATGGTGAAAGCCAGTGCCCTCATCATACTTTGTCCGCCATAATGGGTTTTCTATTGTTGAGGTGTTTATCCTCCGTGCTTTGATAGAGCATGTCATCTTTTACAAATTTTTCATCTTTCTCTCTCCCGTTCTGTCCAGCTCTTATCAAGCCCGCTGTACGTATAGCAATCTCCGCTCATCTTCTTCTATAAGCTCCCGTCTTTAGATGACTCCGTGTACCAAAGAAGAATAAAAGTCATTGTTCTTGCAGTGTTGTCCTAACGCAACCTGCCTCTCTGAACTCTGAATGTGACTCTGTGTTTTTCATTTGACTTGCTGTTCTAGTTTGACTTTCCCCCCATGCTTTCCTTCTAAAGCTTTGGTGGGTGTTTTTTTTTTTTTTTTCTGTGGCTCATTGAAATTCCTCTCCATTTCAGTGCCAATTTCCGATGTGTGTTTTGGCCTGCACTCCCAGGACCCCAAACACTTTTCAGTAATTTCCTTCTTTCAACTCAACCAAATTCCATTTTTTTCCCATCAAGATGCATGTCACCCTCATTTCTTTTGCTTCTTTTACATTCTGGGCTGGATGTGACATTCATTCTGTTCGGCTTCTGCTAAAACACTGATGTGGTGTCCTGCCAATCATGGCTTGTACACGGCATAATGGCGTCTCTCTCTCTCTCTCTCTCTCTCACTCTAGATCAGAAGCGGAAATTAATTTTAGGAATCAGCACTCCCCTCTGCTAGTGGCAAATCTCAGTTGTCCTCAGTTTAAAATATGTTGCATTGTGAATTTTTCTTTGGTGAAACAAGTGGCAGGTTTTGCTTTAATGCCCAATGTCAGGCTCAAATGTTTACCTAGTCCTGTGCTAACAGACCTTGCTTGATTTTATCTCTGGATACGCGCTGTATTTATTGTTGAGTACATTCAGTTCTAGCCATTTTAAAGGGACATTTTTATTTTATATTCAAATCCTTAATTTGCATAGGGAAGTGCAAGTGGAATGATGTAGTTCCCGGAGGTGGGGGGTGTTAAAGGGAGTAATTGCTGTTTCAAATTACCGTCACTGTCTGTCCTTGATACCAGGGGCGTTGCTGAAATCTTTAGAGATCCGGAGCACTCTTGGGCACTCTAGCCGAAAAATGGGTGGGGCTTGTGCACCAGAATGTGAGTGAGGTCATGGGTGGAGCAAAATTTATACAAACTTATCAGTAGGCCTGCAAAATGTTGGATGAAGCCCCCCTCTCCATTAATACAAAAAATAAGTAAATGCAGAATTACTTGGCAGCCCCCCTATAGCATTCCCTGATATTCTAGTGGACCCCCTCCCATGCTCCCATGGGCCTCCCATTGATACACCACAACTACCAGCATGCCCCATAGAATAACCGCAGCTCCCTGCATACCCCCATAAAGGCACCACAGCACCACGCATGGCACCACAGCACCAAACATGCCCCCATATAGTCACCACAGCACCCAGCATATCCCCCATTGATGCATCACAGCTCCTAGGATGTCTGCCTTTGAGGCACCACAACTCCCAGCATGCCCCCATAGAGGCTTCACAGCTCTGACTCTGCCTGGGGGAAATCTGGGGCACCCCTAAATAGATCCGTGGCACGTGCCACTGATCTTTGGGGCTAGCAATGCCCCTGCTTGATACCTTTGTAGGCATTTCAGACATAATCTGCAAGGAAAAAAAAACCCTCCTGGGTGACACTAGCCTCGGGAATGGAAAGCCGCTAGATCCTGATGAGGCTCCCCCCGTCCTCCTCTGTCCTGACAATCCAGCGCTGGAAGCCCCCAAACTGAGGAGGTAAAAATGTACCTAACGCGATCCAGCTTAGGTGCAGTAGCGGCTTTCCGATCTGGCTCAGGCAGAAATAGCCGAGCCTGATCGGATTCGCTCTACTGCGTGGGCGTCTCGCACCTGCGCAGTAGAGCAGACCTGATCGTGCTCAGCTATTTCTACCTGAGCCCATTGGAAATCCACTGCCTGCACTGAAGGGAAAATATTGCAGATGCTAATGCACCTGCGCCACAGTCGACATACCACTATTACTACCGATATTCTATGGTTTATGCTGCGCCCAAATTAGCACTTTCAAATGACCACCTTTATGAAGCTTCTATAGCAACCTGTATTGGCAGTATTTGTGTAGGTAGCAATGTATTCCATGTGGAAGGTAGATTCGAAAATCTGTGTGGTGTAAAAATTCCACTGGAGAGCTCAATGAACCATAGGAATGTGGACAGAGTAAATGCAACCATTTTTGTTTGACTGGAGTAGATCTAGTTTGTTTTCACCAATATACACACTGGTTTTTCTATTATGCATTTTAGTTCAAGACCTTTAACGTTCTTTCTCCGCCTTCAGGCATTATGTGAGTTATGACTTTCAACTTTTTATGTGTGCAAACCTCATGATGCATATGAGAGTTAAATGTTTGTTTTGGATATAAAGTAAATCTGCTTTGGAAAAGGATGCTGAAAAATGACACCTATAAAAATGCTTTCTGACAATCTCATTTTTTCTCTGGTGATGAAATCTTTGCTATTTTATGTATGAGTCGGAATGTGATGCTTTTTCCGTTAGTGAAACAGAGAGAAATTCATATCATCTAAATAGCCAGCAAGTCTCACATTCCAGTACTGACGTCATCAAGCCATGCTGCTGGATCAGAATTAAAGAGACACTGAAGCGGGAAAAAAATATGATATAATGAATTGGTTGTGTACTATGAATAATTTCTAGAAGATTAGCAGCAAAGCAAATATTCTCATACTTTTATTTTTAGGTATATAGTGTTTTTTCTAACATTGCATCATTCTATAATATGTGCAGATTACACAACACTCAGCATTCAAAATGATTCTTTCAGAGCAGTCTGTGAACTAATGACCTCTCCTCTGGCAGAGAAAAAGAAAACTGTTCACTTACAGTTGAGATAATAAAAGTCAGATAACAGCCCTCTCCATGACTAACTTAGTTGGAGAGCTTAATGGCTTGTTTGCATAGAGATAACAACTGGAGTTTCTCAACTCTTCCTGTACTGAAAACAATTAGACTGATGTATCTGATCTTAATGTTTTATTTCTTAGCTGTACTACACATACAAATCATAATATCATCATTTTTTTTTCGCTTCAGTGTCTCTTTAAGTCTGCTTTATTTTTAGATTTCATTGGGTTTCTTTATAAGATCTAAGCATATCTACTCATGATGATCTATTTGCAATCAGTGTGTATATTTATTAAAAAAAGGGCTACAATTACTTTGGAAACGTGTACACTGAGAACATAGCGATAAATGTGCACGGCTGCAGATATGTTTTTCAATTTCAAATCTTTTAACATAGGTAGAACTTTAACCCAGGATTGAACTTCATCCCAACCAGTAGCCAATACCAACTTTCCAAACGAAAACTCTTTACCTTTTCTTGAATTGATCATCAGGGATGTCTATATGGCTGATATTGTGGTGAAACCCCTCCCACAGTGTGATGTCTTCATGACCATGGCTCTGACAGTTTCTTTTCTGTGAACCTTGATGCATTGTGGGAAATAATATCTGTCTACAACTGATGACGAGCAAACAGTATCTCCCCTGTAGACTCACATATACAGTATATTTTTCAAGATTAGACTACCAACATTCAGGTCCTTTCACAGTGTAGGTCCCGGCTATCCTAAAGATCTAGTAGAACTGTACCCCAGCTCCCACAACCTGAGGTCAGTAGGTTCTAATAACTTGGTGATGGCCAGAATCCACTTCAAAACCTTTGGAATAAGATCCTTCTGTCATGCTGCCCCTTCCCACTGGAAATTCCTTACCACAATCAATCAGGACAGCTCCATCCATGGAGGTGTTTACATATAGATTGAAAGTTAGCATAATCACTATATATTATTATTAATATTATTACCGTATTATTATTACTGCTACTATCGTACAAAGGTTGTGCCAGTGATGGAGCTGAAACTCTGGCAATCAGAATGGCACAGTGAGGGAAGGCCACAGACACAAAACATGGATGGCAATCAGGCCCAGATCATCAGTTACACAAGGCACCACCATAGACCACAATGTAAATTTGTGGCTATGGTGCACTGGGTGATTTGCTTGGGCACTGGTGATTGGCTATAGAAGAATTGCTACTCAGCTATTGATTACACTGGAGGTCAACTTAGGCACTGGTACTCCTCTATTGAATACACTGTGGTACAATGCCAACTATTACTGTAGTATGCAGTGCTGGGTCTTGGCTGTTATATAGCCAAGCTCCTGATATTGATCTTTGGGCTCTGCTATAGTATAGCCTAGCTTTGCATAGAGAAAAAGGGGCAGTTAAGTGGGTAAGTGTTAGGTGATTGGGTAGGGGGAGGATAGAGGAAATAGTCAGGGAAAATGAGGTGAGTGTTTTGCATTAAGGCAGGAATTTGCTTCTGGAGGGGGGGGGTCAGTGTTAGGTATTTAGAAAGGAGTATGGTTGGAGGTGTAGTTTTAGGCATATACAGCAGAGTGTTGGTTAACGGGCATCAAACGGGATCGGCTTATGCTGTAAAAGTGTGCTTTCTGGTTGCTTGAGACTCAATGTTAAAAATAGGCTTAGCTAGCAGTAGGGCCGGTTCTAGCTACAATGTTGCCCCGGGGCAAAGGTAACTTGGGGGCCCACTTAGCAAACACTGTGAAAATAGCTTAAGTGATTTGAGCACAGCCGCCGCCACCATAGGCCGTAATAGGAATGATGGCTAAAGCGGAGCTCAGTGAGTTAATTGGGTGCCATCAAAAGATGGAGCACAAAATACTTGAAAAACACTGTAATTTGGCCGCCAGCAATAGCTGGAAGCCAAATTACATCTTACCCCCATAATCCATAGTGGCCTGAAAAGGGAATAGTAATTAATGCCGCCAGGACTTTTGCAGGAGCAGGGAGAGACGTTTATTGGCTTTACCCTGTGCCCAAATCTCCTGGTGGACGATTCATAGGCACATGCTGCCAGGCCCAGTTCACATCCATGACCCTATCTTTGCCTCCTTTGCCGGCCCTGGACAGGTTTATTTCTTACTAGATCCAATTTACAGTATTTTGTAACCGTCTGTATGCAAATATTAAATGTATTTATTGTTTATAAAAAGAAACAATTTCCAACCTCCTTTCGGCACATCAAAATTTTTCACACATCTTCGGCCGCCGCACCGCCTTTCCTATTCAGGAGTATTTTAAAAATAACAACCCCCGTTGCTTCATTGCCACCGGCAGTCGACGACTGTATATTAGTTTCTTAGCCCATATATTTTAATGTATCAGAAGCACGCATCATAAATATTAAAAGCAAATTCTTTGGAGAACGCATTATTTTCTTGGTACTTGTATCCGCGGCGTAGACATCGTAGCAGAAATGTTACACCGGTTGAGAACAAAGGCTACTTTGATGGCCACCTTTTATGGCGTGCAAAAAAACCCTCATTTTGTTTACCAAGGTCACATTGTGTGACTAAAAACAAGTTTGACGTTTTTTCTTTGTCCCCGGTACACCGCTGTCTCTGCGCCCCGGAGAGTATCCTTCCTGCCTGTTTATTGCTAGACGCGGGGCAAGCATAACTGTTCTCATCCCCTACGTTGATGCTCCCTCATTTTGCATATTTTCCAGACCATTGATGAATTCCAAGGAAATTGCAATAAAATGCAAATAACGCAAGACCGGGATACTCCTGTCACCTCTTGTTTGTTCACTTCATTCCTGTAATCTTGTGTAGTTTTGTTCTCAGCTGCTAAGCTGTTTTTTAAATAATACTACTCTTTCTTTTTGCCTTGAACGCGAGCATAAAAGCGGTTAACAACATAGACAAATATAACCATTGTACACATAGAGGCTTTTGAAATATTTAGATTGCATTTAGTCACGCACTTGAATGGTATCTTAGACAACCACACAAACACATGCTGACTTTCTGAGTGCAACTGGATGAGATAAAATAAAAGGAATGAAATCTTTCAAAAGGACACTTATCTGATTCCCAATCGATTTCTGCATGACATATCTTGGGAATCGGCCTCATGACGCCACCGCCAAATATTAATGTGGCCCCCCCTGGTGTCCGTGCATTCAGATCTTACCTGTCCTGCTGCTGTGACTGTGTCCAGCCTCTCCCAGTCTCACCTACTGCTTCCCCATTACCATTAGTGCAGCCGTCATGGCCCTTTCACACTGGCGCGTTGCATTGGCCTGGTTTCGCCACAGGCCAACGCTACGCCAATGAAAGTCTTTGGGGCCTTTCATACCGACGTGGTGCAACAGAAGTGATGTTTTTGTCGCATCCCCAACGTGAATGCATACCTACGTTACTGTCGATTCATGCATCAATGTGTTTTGCACCGAAAGTCATGTCTTTCATTAGCGTTGCAGCGCACATGCGCAGAAGGGTATTTTAGCAATATATCTCCACGCAGTTTATTTCTTCAGCCACAGGAAGTGAGGGCTAGAGAGTCTCACTTCCTGCTTGGCCTGCTACCAAAAGGGGATTACGGAGTATTAACTTGTTTTTGACGGTGCAATGCGTTGTGACCCTGGTACCACACCGCACCTAAAATGGCGGTTAGCAGTGTGAAACCATGTGGCCCATGTGTGACGGGACAAACACGTAACTGTGGCAATCAGGAGAAGCAGGGATTGAGACCGGGAGCGGCTTTAAAGTCGCGGCAGCTGGAGCAGGTGAGATTTGAATGCTCGGGCTCTGGGAAGAGAGCATATTTACATTTGTGGGGACAGTAGCCGTGGGCCCATCATGGTTATTGTGATCTCGCATGCAGCCATCTTTGTACAAATGCCAGGCACACAGTTGTGAAAACATGGTCCCTTCAAGTATACATCTCCTATCAATCTCTACTTCCATAGCTAGCACTTATCATTATCCACATTCAGGGACAGATTTACCATAAGGCACTGTAGGCACGTGCCTACAGGTGCCTGATGATGAAAAGGCGGTTCTCTCCCCTCCCAAAGTGCCTCCATCCAGACTTACCTATGTAGAGCCCTGAGTGGAGTGTAAATGAGAGGTTACTAACTCAGCTCTCGGCATTCCACTGATGAGATCTCCCTTCGGTTGGGGCACTTTTAGCTACTTAATATTGAGGATACTTCTGGTTACCTAATACTAAGGGGTACCTAGCTACCTATGACAGGGAGGGGAAGTAAGGGAGAGGTGAAAGTTGGGACAGCCAACACACTTGTGCTGAGGTTCAGCGGGTGTTTTTTAGGTTCATGGAGGGTAAAGTCTAAGGTGCTAGGACATCTGTGCCTATAGGCTTCTGTGAGGTAACTCCGGGCCTGTCCACATTCAAACATCTTCAGCCCAAAGTGAAACATTCAGATTTAAAGGGTACCTAAAGTGAAATTAATCTGGCCAGTTTAACTTACCTATGGCTTCTTACAGCTGCCTGAAGTCCCCCTGTTCCCTCACTGTCATTCTGCAATACTCCATTTAGTCGCAGTCTACCTCTAAAAGCTAGGCCATTTTGCATGCATGGCCCCAGCCAGGCACCACTTCGATCATGCTCCGATCATGCTTCCAAGGCCAGGAGGATTCTGCGCATGTGCATTAGTAATTCTTCCTTACTGCACAAGCACAGAATGCTGGAGGCATGGGGCTGCGCATGCTGGTTTTGGCGGGCAGAGTGGCTGAATGAAGCAGTGGAGAATGACGGTGAAGGACCAGAACGGCGACAGAAGGCTTGAAAAAGCCCCAGGGACGTTTTTTGAATTCACTTTAGGTTCCTTTCAGACCTAGTACAAAGGCTAGATGGTTGTTAATGGTATCCACCAGTTGGGGCTGTCTCTGGTGAGAATCTAGCGAATGTAGAGCCTTCTCAATCCCCTCAGATGCATCGCTAAGAGATCCGGAGTGCCAGATCATCTTGACTAAGCGTATTGTTCTCCATCTTACCTCTCTCACTGTAGCCACTTTGTCATGTGCTGTGTTACCGCCCCCACAACCAGGGCTGTATTTAGGGTTTGGGCTCCCCTAGGCACCCCAAACCTACGGCGCCCCCCCCCCCCCCCGAGGATGTTGGCCGCGGCGAAAAATGGGCGTGGTCACATAATACAGTGGGCGTGTCCATAACCCAGTGGGTGTGGCCAATTAAAATTTTCTAGTAAGCCAAAGTCGGTGGGGCCATGTTTTCTCCCTGGGTATGAGTAAAGTGACCCTAAAAAAAGCACGCACACACACACACACACACACACACACACACACACAAGCCAGTGTTCTCTCGCACAAAGTAGTGGTAGGTATTAGATTGTGAGCTCCCCTGAGAAAAGTCAGTAACATGACTGTTCTCTGCAAAGTGCTGCAGAAGATGTCAGTGCTATATAACTACATAATAATATGGTAGGGCATTAGACTATGGTAGGATTAGATTGTAAGATCCTCAGAGGATAGTCAGTGACATGACTACATACTCTGTGAAGTACTGCTGAAGATGGCAGTACAATATAGTACAGTAGTATGGCAGCATGGTGGCGTAGTTCTTAGCGCTCTCGCCTTGCACCGCTGGGTTCCCGGTTTGAATCCCAGCCAGGGCACTATCTGCAAGGAGTTTGTATGTTCTCCCTGTGTCTGTGTGGGTTTCCTTAAGACACTCTGATTTCCTCCCACATCCCAACAACATACGATACAGATAAGTTAATTGGCTTCCCCTAAAAATTGGCCCTAGACTACGATACTTACATACACACATGACTATGGTAGGGATTAGATTGTAAGCCCCACTGTGGGACAGTTAGTGACAAGACAATACATACTCTGCACAGCGCTGCGTAATATGTTGGCGCTATATAAATAATTAGTATAAGTACAGTCAGTGGCGGCTCCAGGTTTTTTGGGAGGGGTGCTATGCAGGTGCTGGATTAATTTTTGTGGCTATAAAAAAAATGGGTGTGGCCATGACCGGATGAGGATGGAGCTAACTGTAATTTAACGTGAACCTGAGGTGAGAGTGATAAGGAGGCTGCCATATTTATTTCCTTTTAAACAATACTAGTTGCCTGGCAGCCCTGCTGATCTATTTGACTGCAGTAGTGAACTGAATTACACCAGAAACAAGCATGCAGCTAATCTTATCAGTTCTGACAATATTGTAAGAAACCCCCGACCTGCTGCATGCTTGTTCGGGGTCTATGGTTGAAAGAATTAGAGGCAGAGGACCAGCACGGCAGCCAGGCAACTGGTATTGCTTAAAAGGAGATAAATATGGCAGCCTCAATATTATTCTTA
The DNA here is from genome assembly GCF_040937935.1 of Hyperolius riggenbachi. Classification (NCBI taxonomy): domain Eukaryota; kingdom Metazoa; phylum Chordata; class Amphibia; order Anura; family Hyperoliidae; genus Hyperolius; species Hyperolius riggenbachi. The sequence goes on along the minus strand of NC_090647.1, from coordinate 506,518,838 downwards.
CCTCAGGTTCGCTTTAAAGGGATACTGTAGGGGCGTCGGGGGAAAATGAGCTGAGCTTACCCAGGGCTTCAAATGGTCCCCTGTAGACATCCTGTGCCCGCGCAGCCGCTCACGGATGCTCCAGCCCCGCCTCCGGTTCACTTCTGGAATTTCAGACTTTAAAGTCTTAAAACCACTGCGCCTCGGTTGCCGTGTACTCGCTACCGCTGATGTCACTAGGAGTGTATTGCGCAGGCCCAGTATGGTCTGCGACTGTGCAGTAAGCTCCTGGTGACATCAGCGGGAGTGAGGACACGGCAACGCAGGCGCAGTGGTTTTCAGACTTTAAAGTCTGAAATTCCAAAAGTGAACCGGAGGCGGGGCCGGAGCATCGGTGAGTGGCTGCGTGGGCACAGGATGTCTGCGGGGGACCATTAGAAGCCCCGGGTAAGTTCAACTCATTTTCCCCCGACCCCCCCTACAGTATCCCTTTAAAAGTGCAACGCAAAGACAGTGGGCCCAAGTTTAGGTCACCCTTCCCCCAGAAAATTCACATAATTGTGCAGGTTTTCTCAAGAAAATACACGTAATGTGAGCAGATTGCCCAGAACATATATTCAATCGTGGCAGATTTGACCAGAAAATACATGTAATCATGTCGGCAGATTTGACCAGAAAATACATGTAATCATGTCGGCAGATTTGACCAGAACTACGAGCAATCATGTCAGCAGATTTGATCAGAAATACGTGCAATAATGTCAGAAGATTTGATCAGAAATACGAGCAATAATGTCAGCAGATTTGATCAGAACCACGAGCAATAATGTCAGCAGATTTGATCAGAAATACGAGCAATCATGTCAGCAGATTTGATCAGAAATACGAGCCATAATGTCAGCAGATTTGATCAGAAATACGTGCTATAATGTCAGCAGATTTGATCAGAAATACGTGCTATAATGTCAGCAGATTTGATCAGAAATACGTGCAATAATGTCAGCAGATTTGATCAGAAAAACGTGCTATAATGTCAGCAGATTTGATCAGAAATACGTGCAATAATGTCAGAAGATTTGATCAGAAATACGAGCAATAATGTCAGCAGATTTGATCAGAACCACGAGCAATAATGTCAGCAGATTTGATCAGAAATACGAGCAATCATGTCAGCAGATTTGATCAGAAATACGAGCAATCATGTCAGCAGATTTGATCAGAAATACGAGCAATCATGTCAGCAGATTTGATCAGAACCACGAGCAATAATGTCAGCAGATTTGATCAGAAATACGAGCAATAATGTCAGCAGATTTGATCAGAACTACGAGCTATAATGTCAGCAGATTTGATCAGAAATACGAGCAATAATGTCAGCAGATTTGATCAGAAATACGTGCTATAATGTCAGCAGATTTGATCAGAAATACGAGCAATAATGTCAGCAGATTTGATCAGAAATACGTGCTATAA